>NC_079459.1:24639551-24939551 GCF_903798145.1 Danio aesculapii | reverse complement strand
TATGTAATTGAATCGCACTGTAACTTTTACAGAATTAGATACAAAGAATTATTTATGATTTAAAAATAGGTGCGGCATGGTGGCTCAATGGTTAGCACTGTCACCTTACAGCAAAAAGATCGCTGGTTTGAGTCCCGACTGGGCCAGTTGGCATTTGTGTGTGGAGTTTGCATGATCTCCCTGTGTTTGAGTGGGTTTCCTCCGGGTGCTCTGGATTCCCTCACATGCACTATAGGTCAATTGAATAAACTAAATTGTAGTGCATAAGTGAATGAGAGTGTATGGATGTTGGACGGCTGGAAGGGCATCCACTGAGTAAAACATATGCCAGAATAGTTAGCGGGTCATTCTGCTGTGGCGACCCTTAATAAATAAGGAACTAAGACGAAGGAAAATGAATGAATGAATGAATCTGAGATAGTTAAAATCATAAATATAACTGCCCTCTTATTCTTTATGTTTATTTATGTGACCAAATAAAATTTAGGTTTTTACTTTGGCCAAATAACAAGTATACAACAAGCTCTCACATGTACACATTTTATAAATAATAATAATTGACTTTTAAGTTTAATGACAGAAAAGGGGCTTATCACAATAAAAAATAAATAATGGAATTTTAAATCCTAAAGAACATTTCTGCTGGTAATTGCATGCAGGGGATTGTCTTAAGAGAAGCTTAAAATATGATTAATTTAAAGTGTAACATATAATCCTGTTTAAGCCACAAAAACATTCAAATCCAGTGAGTGGGGCCATTGCTCAGTGGACCATGACAAACTTTAACCATTACAATATGATAGAAGAAAACATTAGACATGCCAAAAACCACAAGCAGAAAACTCCTATCTGGAATATATTTGGAAACTATGTATTTCATTATGGTTTATATTACCAGAATAACAATTTGTGTGAACACAAATTTACATAAATACAGTAAAATAGCAATAATGTGTATTATAGGAGACCCCCACAAGCAAAACCAACTTTCTCTGTAATTATGATTTGAATAGTTTAGATGTAAAAACCTCTAAGTCGTCTGAAAGTTTCATCTAAAATTTGCATTTTTCCTCAGATTGTTTTGTGTAGCTTCAATAATTTTACTCTTGGAACAAAGAATAGGTTATTTTATTGCTTTTAAGTCTCAAACTCAAATTGGCGAGGGGGCATTTCAGTGACTGACAATTCATAGGAAGGCATGTTTTAATATTCAATCTCAAGAAAAAAGTGGAAACTTGACATAATTGATGCATCTTAGGATAACAGACACGACGTTTATATTTCAAGCATTACCTGTCACCAGTGATCATGTGAATCAGCACATTTACCGTGTCACACATCAGCTGCTGAAAGATACTTGTGGTTGTTGTGTGTATGGTTGAGCGTTAGACACACACTATGCAGTCAAAACGTTAGCTTTTTGTTTCTTGTTGTACAAATTGAAGGGGGGAGTTTAAATTGCTATGAAAATAAATAATAGGCAGAATAATTATTATTGTCCCAGTAGCCAAAGAACAGCAGAAGTCTGGGTAACTTAAGTGACTTTACTGGCAATTGTTCTTCTCAATATCTTGCAAAACTACAACAAAGAGGGGAAAAGTATGTACATATTCACATTTACTTTAACTTGTTCAATTCAACTAGCAGTACAATTTTACTAATGTACATAGTTTTTATGCAAATCTTAATACGCATATAAGGAAAATCTATTAAATGAGACCATTTGAATCAAATATTAGCAAAATTATCATATTTGTTAAACCATCAGCATAATGTGTAAACCCTGAAGAAGTGTTTGTACATCAAAATACAATTGGAATAAAACTGATTATAATCAAATGACCCTTGAATATTTACATTAATAGAGCTTTAGTAAAAATAGAGCACTTACGGACATATATTTTAATGTTTAAATCAGCCACAGAATTAAAACGCATGTGTGTTACTCGACCGTACACTGAGAGAAAATGAAAGTAAAATTAATCTGAATGCAGTACTATAAATGTGGACTAGGTGGTGGGTCAAAACCACAAGTGGCTAGATGCAACTGCACTACAATGATAGTGGTTCAAAAATATATGTTTTGGCAGGCCGAATCTCGTTATATTTTTTTAAGTCAGTTGCGGGCTGGAGGAAGGAGTAGGGCGAGCCGTAAATGGTGAGGTGAAATAAGGTGAAGTAAGGTGAAATAATTGAACATAAACATAGGAGGCTGAGAAAAACACAAATTTTAAAGGAAAATTTCAGACGGCACTCAGAGGTTTTTGCATCTGAACTCTTCATTTAGTTATTTGTTTTAAGTAAAAGTAGATTATTTGTTTTGTTCAGCAAACATTTCTGGGAAGAAAAAAGTCACAGTACTTTTATTTTGAATGTGGGAGAACTGTTTTCAAACTTTTATAGAATTCAATAAAACAAATATTAAGGTTTTACTCATAGCCATATACAGTGATAAAGGGGTGTGAAAAAGTATTTGCCCCCTCACTGAATTCTTTTTTTAATGTTTGTCATACTTTAATATTTATATTTGTTTGATGATCTAAAACATTAGTCAAAAATGACATGAGTAAACACATCACATGGCTTCAAAATGGTTTTTATTATTAAGGCAAAACCAAATACAAAACTACATTGCCCTTTGTGAAAAATGGTTCATACTGTATACAGCTGGAGTCAGAATTATTACTCTTCCTGAATTATTTGCCCCCTGTATATTTTTCCCCCAATTTCTGTTTAACTGAAGAAAAAAAATTCCTACACATTTCTAAACATGATATAACTAATTTCTAATAATTGATTTCTTTTGTCTTTGTCATGATGACAGTACACAGCATTTTACTAGATATTTTTCAAGATACTAGTATTCAGCTTAAAGTGCTTAATAGGTTAATTAGGCAAGTTTGGGTAATTAGGAAAATCATTGTACAACAATGGTTTGTTCTGTAGACTATTGAAAAAAGATATTCCTTAAGGGGGCTAATGATATTGACCTTGAAATGGTTTTAACAAATTAAAAACTGCTTTTATTGTAGCCGAAATAAATCAAAGAAGACTTTCTCCAGAAGAAAAAATATAATAGGAAATACTGTGAAAAGTACTGTGAAAATTGGGAAATATTTGAAAAAGAAGTCACAGCAGGGCTAATAATTTTGAGTTTAACTGTATATGTGTGTGTATAAAAACACTAATAATGTGAAATATTACTATACATTTAAGAGGTGATATTATTTCATTCCAAGCTCTGTTAAAATATACAAAATACACACAAACAGCAGTTTACTGTTGCGTCTCAATAATTAATCTTTTAACTGTTTATTTTTTATCTCAGCAAATATTGATATGTACTTATTTGTGGTTTATTAGATTGTCTAATCTAATTTATTCATTATAATACATCTTTTCTACTCTTGCTAAGAAAATCAATACACATTATTCACAGTATATTTTATCTATTACTGTATGTTTTTTAGCAAAAACAATAGCAAAAAAGATCTATTTTAATTTTAATTGAAAGAATCTAATTTTAATTGCATATTTGCCAAAAAAACATTGGACACACTTTACTTTGATGGTCCATTTGTTGAATTTAAGTTACATTGCAACTAATTCTCATTAGGTTATAAGTAGTAGGTTGGGGTTATGTTTATTGTTAGTTGACATGTATTTGCAAAGCTTTTTATAGTCAGTTAAATACACTGAAAAAAATGATTCAAAGATGATTCCTTGGATTTACTCAATTTTTTTACGTTAAGTGGTTGTAAACAATTTATTAGTGTTGAATTTAAACAAACAAATTAAGTTGAACATTGTTAAATTTAATTTGTTTGTTTAAATTCAACACAAATAAATTGTTTGCAACAGTTTTGCATGCAACACTTTTTTCAGTGTATCTGTTGAAGGAGCAGTATCAGCAGATATTAATCGGACAGTCTACTTATACTCAAGTGGACAATCAAAATAAAGTGTTACCAAAACGTAAATGAAATACTCATCAATAATTTCCTTTTATCTGCCCTCAATCCTGAGCATTCTGCCAGCATATTAAACAGATGGCTGTCAGATATACTAGCCTGATCTCACGAGAAAACGTAAGCATTTTACGTTTTGTCAGTTTAGTGGCTAATTCGTACGAGTTCAGTCGTACGAAATTGTACGATTTTAAAAAGGAGGCGTGGCACCTAACCCCTCCCCTAAACCCAACCGTCATTGGGGGATGAGTAAATCGTACTAAAATGTACGAATTAGATCGCACGAATTCGTACGAATTAGCCACTAAATCAAAAAGTTACAAATTGCTGTGAGATTGTGTTGGATATACAGTATAATAACAAACTAAAAATTGCAAACCTACAGTATGAAGGTTTGTGCATGCAAGGAGTAAGACTTAAATTACTAGCAACTCATTTAAAAAATAGTTTTGCTGTTTCGAAACTGTATTCCCTTTTTGATCAAAAGTTGGGATAAAAAGTAAACAGTTAGATCAACCTTAATTAATTCAACTGGTTATAGCTAAAAGTAACAATAAAAGCTTGTCCTACTTAATTTAATTTTGTTACTTAAATAAAGGCAGAAATTAAGTTGAAAAATGTAACAATTTTTCAGATTTCAACTAGTTGACGTAATTCTTTTAGATTGATCCAACAATTTATTTTCATTCATTAATTTTCCTTCCGTTTAGACTCTGCTTTATCAGCGATCGCCACAGTGGAATGAACCGCCAACTATTCCGGCGTATGTTTTACGCAGCACACTCCGACACTACAGCCAATTTAGTTTATTCAATTCACCTGTACCGCATGTCTTTGGACTATGGGGGACACCTGAGCACCCAGAGGAAACCCACGAGAACACAGGGAGAACATGCAAACTCCAACTGACCCAGCCAGAACTCAAACCAGCAACCTTTTTGCTGTAAGGCGACTGTGCTAACCACTGAGCCACTATGTCGTCCTTTATTTTATTTTAAATTGCAATTTTAATCCAACTCAACCTCCCTTTACCAATTGGGAAATAAAGGAACTTTGCTTTTCTTCTTCTCCTGACCTCCAACATCACATCCCACTCTTTCGCCTGCAGCATCGCCAAGCATAAACCAATGACAACCAGAGAGTCTCCATCCCAGCGCAGTGTTTCCTGACCTTATCTACTGAACATTAAGCATCTGCCTTTGCCCAAACCAAAGCCATTTATCTGGGCCCTATTCAATTATTTCCTTCTATCTTGAATCATAGTGGATCCCAAAATGGGTAAAGATGTCCATTAAAGGGCTCGCAGGGTCCCACATTTGGCCTCTGAGTTGCTTCATACTCCCTGCAATGAATAGCAATAAAACAGAAAGGCCCGGCAATTACGGGACTTTATGACCGAGCAGAAGTGAATCATCTCAGGCCACAACAGAGACCACATCCTCTGCTCGTCCGCCAGCTAAAACATTCCCTCCTGCAACTAATGGCAGCAAATGGAGATGCACTGACAGTTAGTGTGTGGTCTGATCTAATAACCGCCTCATGCTCAGCCTGTAATGTTTCTGTTAGAGAAACATTTGCGCCAAAATGCGACATGAAAACACTGTGTTCCAAGTAAATATAGGCAAAACACTGAGGATCGGAATAATAATTGTTTCTCAGGGTGACATCTGCGAGGAAACATTTTCAAGGCTTCTCTATACACATCATTCATAATCGTTTACTTTATTTGAAAACACAAAACTGAAAGATTTATTTCACCCAAAAATTTTTATCATTATTAATTACTCATCCTCATGTCATTCCAAACCTCTGAGACTTTTGTTCGTCTTCAGAACACAAATCAAGATATTTTAGATGAAATCTGAGAGCTCCCTCATCCTCCATAGACATCAACAGTGACTACTTGTTCAAAGTCAAGAAAGATACTTAACAACATTCTCAAAACAGGCCATATGCTTTCAGGGGTTGAATCGAAAAATTATCAAGCAACAAGAATCCTTTTGTGCACACAGAAAACAACAAAAAACAACTATATTCAAACAGTTTATTTTCCTCAGTGTCAGTATATTGCGCACATTCATGAGCACTGGGCAAATAAATGGCAGACTGAATGAAAATGAAGATCTGCCAAACATGGAAGAAAAGTCACCTGGAGTTTGATGCATCCATCTGTGACAGCTTCACTATCCCGCGTACTGAAATGATTCCTCACAGCAAACATAAACAATCTGTAGCTGCAAATTTGCACAGAGCGTGCCTCAATACTAAACCCAGGATGAAATGTTTTGACATTTCCCGCAATAGTTTAAAGTTGTCACGCGAAATGCATCATCAGATTTAGCGCTCCTATTGATTCTTTGTTTGATGCTCGTCGTAGCTGTTGTCACACTGCTGGAAAGTGTCTGAACTTCTGATCTGGAAAATCTGAGGGAAACTTCTGAGGAAAAATGTGATCTCAACACCCATTTTGCTAAACCAACGCTATCAAGGCACATGGTAACTTTTTGATGTAGCGGCTAATTCATATGAAATCATACCATTTCATTCATACGATAAAGTTTGATTTGCATATCCCCCAATGACGTTTGGGTTTAGGGGTGGGGTTAGGTGCCATGCCTCCTTTTAAAAAATTGTCCATTTTTGTACGATTGAACACGAATTCATACAAATTAGCCACTAAACTGACAAAATGTTAAATAGTTACATTTCAAACCACTGATTAAATATTACAGATTTTAGCCTAGGATTTCAGAGATCTTTCAGGATTTCTCAAATTTGTCTCAGATCATCTTCAATATACACAAATTAAGAGATTTCAGGTCAAATCTGAGAGCTCCCTTATGCTCCATTGACTCGTCGTCTATTCAACCGTTTTTTTCTCTTCAGTGTCAGTATAGGGTGCGTTTTCATATGTCACACTTGATCACACCTCTGACACATTTTCTTACATGAAACTTTGTTTCAGAGAAAATCACACAGAGGTATACATCACAGCACAGTTCTCGTGAGCATGCGCAATATACTGACACTGAGGGGAAGAAACCGTTAAATAAAGTCACTATTTTTGTTTTATGAGTGCACAAAAGCATTTTCACGTATTGCTACGTATTATTCCAATAGAGCCACTGAAGGCATGTGGTCTTTTTTTGGTAATTTTCTGAACTTTGAAGGATAAGTTGGGCCTCTTTCTGTCTATAGAGGATGAGGCCACTCTCAGATTTCACCTAAAATGCCTTAATTTGTATTCCAAAGACAAATGTATGTCTCAGAGGTTTTGAATGACATAAGGGTGAGTAATTAAATAACATAACTTTATTAAATTTTGGGGTGAACTGACTCTTTAACACCTGTAAATACTAAAATTACACTTCTTATGTAAGGCAACCATCCAATCTATTAAGTATATTATGCAAACCGATTCTCCGAATACACCTCATCTTTAGCAAGTGCGCACAACCTTCTACTAGAGCTAGAGCTGCTGGGAAAAGTGCACTGCAGGCATTGTATTAAAAGGTCACACACTCTCACACACACAAACACCAGCGCAGGACTCAATTAGTGTAATGCACTGGCTGGAGCAGAGGTGTTCATTCAGGTAAAAATGAGGCGTCCTACTCTCTCTGAAGTATTTACAGGCTCTCAGAGCCGTGAGAATGAAGGATGGACATTGGATAGAGGAGATGCCGAGCTGGCTACAATCCAAACTCATTCGCGCTCTTTCATTTCCTTCGCTTCCCTTCGACTTAAAGGATTAGTTCTCCCAAAAAGAGGAAAATTCTGGCATCACTTACTCACCCTCGTGTCGTTACAAAACAGTGTGACTTTATTTCTTCCATGGAACAGAAGACGAGACTTTTAGAAAGAAAAACATGAAGCCTATTGTTGGGTCTTTTTCCAGGTAATTACGATGATTGAGGGTTTACGTTTTAAGAGCATCATAATAGAAAAAAATATCAGTGTTCAGGGATAATTGCGTGGGAGAAAAAAATCATACCATTATATACAGATAATGTGATGTTCAGACTAAGTGAGTTGAAAGCAAGAACTTAATCAAATGTGAATGTTATTATAACGTTACGATAACATATGTAATGACAAATTTTATTATAGTACATTCACACATGGTCCTCTGTTGGTCATATAATAACGCTCTTGATGTGACTATGACTTTAGGGGGACTTTCTGTAACGTTACAAAGAGGACATTTGGGATGTTATTGTAATATTCCCACATGTTGCCCTATTGGTCATATAACATATTAACGTCCTTGAAACCAACTGTGATGTAATGAGAATGTTCAAGAACATTACATTCACAAAAAAAATATGGTGTCCTAAACATCCAGAGAACGCTCTGGGAAACTTCTGAGAACGTTCTGGGAATGTTACACCCTTGACACCAGCAAGAACATTTAAGGAATGTAAAATTTGTCGCACTGTTGAGAATGATTCATTCACTAATAAGCATCACTAATCGAGTTTTGACTGAAATTAGTCCAAGATGACAGTTCTGAAATCAATGAATTCATACAGATCAAGTTCACAGACTCAAAGTCATCAATTAGTTAGAAGTGAATAAAATAAGAACAGATCATTCGGACTCAATCAATATGTCATTGATAATCTATTCTTCTAGTTAGGTCTTTGGTCTAAATGATTCATTCACATTTGATTCTGTTCTCAATTTCAATTCACCAACTGATGGTCACCGATTACAGAGTTTTGAAATCGGATAAGTTCTGAATGAATCATTTAGATCAAATCAATGATTTGCATCGATTTGAATCAATATATTTACTGATAAGTGAAGTTTAATTTTTAACAAATTTCAAGAGGAGCACATGCTCATGATTGACCCAGCTGGCCCACATTAGCTAATCATGATCCTCCAATCAAAGGATCCCAAGTCACTATATATATATATATATATATATATATATATATATATATATATATATATATATATATATATATATATATATATACTCATTTCCTTTCTACAACTATCTTCATCTGGAAGAAACCCCCCCTCCTCCCCTTCTTCCACCTTTATCCAAAATGGGCGGCACGATGGCCTAGTGACTAGCACTGTTGCTTCACAGCAAGAATATCAATGGCGTTGGGTCCTCACTGGGCCATCTGGTATTTCTGTGTGGAGTTTGCATTTTCTCCCTGTGCCCGTGTGGGTTTTCCCCGGGTTGTCTGGTTTCCTCCCACCATCCAAATGTGCTCTATATTATAGATAAAATAAGCCTAAGTCTTTTTTCTAATGTCTTACTCTCAGGAAGTTTACCTTGGCCTCAGCAGCAGGGGAGTTTGAGATCGACCTGAGCTCAATCTCCCCTCGCCCTGCCAAAGGGGGGAGCCCTGGGCCCGAGGATACCTTGAGCTCAGGGCTCTCTCCTTGGACAGCACGCCAAACAAGCTACGTATAAGTCATGAGCTAAGTGTGAACTCTTGAATCTACTCTTCTAGTGAGCTCTTTGGTCTAAATGATTCATTCACATTTTATTCGGTCCTCAATTTCAATTCACCATTTGATGGCCACCGATTACAGAGTTGAGTTTTGAAATTGGATCAATTCTGAATGAATCATTGAGATCAAATAAAAAAATTATCATTCGCATCAATTTGAATCAATATATTTACTGATGATCTTTTAGTGAGCTCTTTGGTCTAGATGATTCATTCACATTTGATCCAGTCCTCAATTTCAATTAACCATTTGATGGCCACTGATTACAGAGTTTTGAGTTTTGATTTGGATCAGTTTTGGAATGAATCATTTAGATAAAATCAATAATGAATCATTTGCATCAATTTAAATCAATATATTTACTGATAATCTACTCTTCTAGTGAGCTCTTTGGTCTAAATGATTCATTCACATTTGATTCAGTCCTCAATTTTAATTTGCCAACTGATGGCCACCAAGTTTTGAAATCGGATCAGCTCTGAATGAATCATTTAGATCAAATAAAGAATTAATAAAACAATAAAAACACAAGTAACAATTTATTCAGATTGAATAAAAAACATTCTGTTAATGTACTCTTCTAGTGAGCACTTTGGTCTAACTGATTCACATTTGAATCAATCCTCATTTTCAAATCATGGCCACCGATTACAGAGTTTTGAGTTTTTAAATTGGATCAGGTCTAAATTAATCATTTAGATCTAATCAAGAATGAATAAAACATGAATAAATCATTTAGATTGAATCAAACCAGGAACGAATCATGTGCAATCAACTGCTCAAGACCAGCTTTGTGAACAGAATCAATTGGAAGGTTTGACATTTTGGAAGGTGTCAGCCCCTGTCATCATTCACTTTCATTACTAAAAAAAAGTAAAGTAAGTCATAAAAGTACATTTATGACATATTGCATACATTTTAGGTTAACTATTCATTCAAATTGTCTTTAGCGAACGTCTCCTACAATTCATAGGGGAATCACTAACAAGCCTTCAACTTCATCCACAATTGGCTGCTCTAGTAGCTGCTGATGGATGTGCAGATGTTGTGTTTTGTGTTGTGTTGCATTACTGTTGAAAAGCGGCGTGCGTCCCCAGTGTGTGTCGTGGTTTTTAAGTGTGCCGTTCCTGAGGGAACTGCGATGTCTGATCGGAGATGGGTTGATTTAGCACTAAGCTGATAAGGAACGATAAAGCCTATTGGGAATGATAAGTACACTAGCTTTTTTGTTGACGTAAGACTGAGGTCATTTTTTAATCTGATTTTATTCTATTATCAGCTTTGATAGTGAGAGCTGATATGACAACGAGAGAGGCAAAAACTGGGAGAGGCCATTTAATGCAGTGTGCGGTTTTATCTCAAATGAGTTTTCCTTCTGGTTTGCAGTTGGTTTTAACTGTAAAGTGTTCGATAGATCGTAAAACGACTGAGTATGACTTAAACAATATCTTAATGAACTGATAATGCATGACTATATAAAGAATAGGTATAATATAATAATATAATATAATATAATATAATATAATATAATATAATATAATATATATTATAATGTGTGTGTGTGTGTGTGTGTATATATATATAAAGTGCCATTTAAATTTAATTGAATAAACAATTGTCCATATTTGAACCAATGTGGGGTTTTTGTTGTTTTCAATTAAATTTAAATAACACTACTTAACCCAATGATTGTATTTGTCCATATTTAACCCAAATGATGCATTTTCAAGGGTAACAATTAATAATTATTAACAGAATCAAACTGGGGATTTTTTTTCCGAGAAAATTGGTTCAACCTCCAAAATTTGGGTTGAATATGGGAAAAAATCCAACCGTTGTAATACAAAAATTAACCGAACAGTCAATTAAACAAAAACTATAATTATAAATAATTTAAAAATGTCTCAACCATATTATGTCTACCCTCACCGGCCACTTTATTAGGTACACTTTACTAGTACCGGGTTGGACCCGCTTTTGCCTTTAGAACTGCCTTAATCCATTGTGGCATAGATTCAACAAGCTACTGGAAATATTCCTCAAAGATTTTGGTCCATATTGACATGATAGCATCACGCAGTTGTGCAGATTTGTCGGCTGCACATCCATGATGCAAATATCCTGTTCTACCCCATCTCAAAGGTGCTCTATTGGATTAAGTATTGGTGACTGGGGAGGCCATTTGAATACAGTGAACTCATTGTCATGTGCAAGAAACCAGTCTGAGATGATTTGCGCTTTATGACATGATGCGTTATCCTGCTAGAAGTAGCCATCAGAAGATGGGTACACTGTGGTCATAAAGAGATGGACATGGTCAGCAACAAAACTCAGGTAGGCCGTGGTGTTGACATGATGCTCAGTTGGTACTACTGGGCCCAAAGTGTGCCAAGAAAAAATCCCCCACACCATTACACCACTGCAGCAGCCTGAACCATTGATACAAGGCAGGATGGATCCATGCTTTCATGTGGTTGAAGCCAAATGGTTGTGTATGAAAATCTCATGCCTAAATGCATTGAGTTGCTGCCATGTGATTGGCTGATTAGAAACTTGTGTTAATGAGTAGTTGGACAGATGTACCTAATAAAGTGGCCGGTGAATGTATATTTGAGGCTTGATTTGGGTTGTAACAATAATTAATGCTAAAGAATAAACTAACACTATATTTATCTGCATCAATCAATTAGCCAATGCTTTAATTCAAACCACCCTAAAAAGTCTCAAATATAAAAACTCAATCCGAAAGCAAAAACACGTAGCAAACCTCAGCTAGAATAGCACATTTCACATTCTAGGCCAACACACAGCCATGTCATATGGTCGGACAGGACTGGTCCCGCTGGGGTCACTCATCCACGCCAGATAGACCATTTCTGCAGCAGACAGACAGACATTAAGGAACAAAACACACTCCACAGTGTCCAATCCTGGGAGCTGGACCTCCACATCCAAACAAACAACAACAAAAAATGATCATTAACAAGACACTACACTCGTATGGCCCCCGCTGGTTATGTGTCGGGCATGGAGAGAGTGTATTATAGCCATAGGGTTAAAAACGTCACTGCGTTTGCAGTCCAGACACAGTTGACTGGCACTAGGAGAAGAGGAGACATTGAGTACCAGAATTACTATGTGATATATACAAAAGTTGCATTAAACCAAAAATAAACTTTTATATAACTTACATTTTTGACTAAATCTCCTTGTACTTAGAATATTCATATGCAGGGATCGACTTGAATCTATGTTTTGAATGAATGATTCGACGAGACACTTATAAACAGTCTCTTGTCGCCACCTACTAGCATAACTACATTACATAACCTGCAGAATGCACTACTGAGAAACACACAAAAATATACAAATGGCAAACCAAATCTAAATTCGCCGTCACACTGTAAGATGTCAGTTGCCATAATGTCATGCTGAATTACTATTTTTGAGATATATCCAAGATTTATGCATGTATGAAGTTTATAAACCTATTTTGTCATTCATTATCAGAATTAGTAATTAAATTAATACATAAAATAAATACATAAATAAAAATGAAATAAAAAAATTGCATTATCTGAATGTTTTAGGTATACTTTTTTGGTGGAATTTTCACTTCTTGCATTATTAATATATGCAAACAGCACAGAAGTGTACATCAATACACAAATTGAGACACACCTCAAATCTCCACAATAAATATATGTGCACATAACTTTTCTTTTTGTTAAAAGATTTGACAACAAATCAAATTTATTCTACTTCAGTTAAATATGACAAAGTTAAAGTCCACTTATTTTAAACATAATAATATTGGGATTTGGTGGGGAAACTAACATAGTTATCTTTATAATGATCTTAATAGTTATTAACAGTGTTGGGGGTAACATTATTTGAGTTACTTTTAAAAAAATGGAACGCAAGTTACTTTTTACCTTGCTTAATTGGTATTTGCCAAATATTAAACAACAATTAGTCAGGTTGAATCACACACTCAATGAGAGAGCGTGCTGCGAGGGAACTGACAGTCGGTTCACACTCATCACCATCATCATCAGGTCTCTTTTCATAGCAGATGAGTCAGTGTACTGTTCTAGTAACTGAAAAACTCAGGATATTGTTTTATTTCAAGTCAGAGGGGGTATCCAGCATATTAGTACTTATTGAAGATACGATAAAAGAAAAACTGCACGATGGTGTTATCAAGACTTTCAGAAAAAGGACAAAAAAAGTGCGAGACTGATAACGACAGCCAGAAGAGAGAACAACGACAAATTTGCATAGACAGTACATCAGAAATGCCTTGCACAAGCGGTAAATCGTTTTTTGTAATTTGATGCAAAGATGATGTAATACATATGTGAATACATATAAATGTACATACATTAGAAAATCTAAATATTAAAAACTTTGAAGGATTTAAGATCACGATGAGCGTTAAATGCTTCATAACAGTCTTGTTAAAAGAGACCATTTTGCTTGCCTTGTTTACTGTTGGTTGCTAGGTTACCAATCCTACAGTGAGCTGCTCTAACAACCTGATGGAAATGCAGCTACAGTAGTTCCCATTTGGATTTTTTTTTTACTTTTTTCACGTTAAAATGGAAACTAGCTAATGATCCAACGCTCATAAAAGTCTAACATTTGACTTGAAACTTACTAAAGCCGTAGGGTTAAAAACGTGAATGTGTTGGTAGTCGGAACACTACAGAAGGAGGAGATATGAAGCATGTCCGCAGGTATAGGTCAGCCTGATGGAGGACGAACGGATGAAATCTCCTCTCTTTTCATCAGCTGTGTTCACTCCAGCAGAGAACGCTGGACCGTGTCTCAGGGATAGATACGCCTTTCGCACCCACCGCACACTGATAGTGCCGATAGAGTGGGCTTCAGAAAGAAATGTGAGGAGTACTGCAATTGGAACCACTCACTAAAAAGGTTTGTGTAAAGCAGGGGTCTCAAACTCAATTTAACTGGGGGCCGCTGGAGGCAGAGCCTGGGTGAGGCTGGGCCGCATCAGGTGTTCCACAATAAATTAACTATTTTATTAATTATTAATTTCTAATTTTTTTTATCTTATTTTGTGTTTTAAAAATAAAAATAAAGAGATTTGAGAAGATTGGAATTTTTTAACAAAAAATAAGATGAAAAAATAAACAAATTAAATTTTAATAAGAAAATAAATCAATCAGTAATAAATAATAATAATAATAATAATAATAATAATAATAATAATAATAATAATAATAATAATAATTAGATTTACTGTTATGCGCTGTGCTGTTGTTACAGAAAAAGAAGCAACACTGTGTTGTTCTCATTTGTTTTGACTACTTTTACATCATATAGAAATATATGTAATGTACATTGTTTGAGGCAATGCAAGAAGCGGATACAAATGACCCACAAATAACGATGTAACCCTATATTTTGATCCAGGTTACCGGGGACTCATATTGCCGATGGACAGCTCTTGATATGTGACTGCAAAAAACTACATTAGGAGGTACTGAGTTCCTTACTTTTCTTTTATCTCATCGTGTACACATCATTTTGATTTCATTTGTCAGAGAGAGAGAGAGAGAGAGACCTCACATTAACTCTTTATTTGCCATTTCAGTTCACTTCCAAGCAAAAAGTAGCAATTAAATCAGTCACTCTGTCTTATCTTCAAGAAAAGCCCACAGAAGATATTCTAACATATTCTGTGGCTAACTTGACTCGCAATGCTTCTGTCTCCGCTATCCTGATGCAGGGACACAGTTCGAGCTTTTCGAGATCTAGTTTTACAAGGCTTAAAAGAGATGAAAAAAGAAATGAAAATAAGCTTGATTGCCTCTTTGCAGTTTTTAAAATACAGATATTATTTAGGCAGGCCACTATGCCATTATTTATTTTCACTGCTCACTGCGCGCGAAACAATAACCACCAACCAATGAGAGTGATTGTAAGAATTAGAAAGCTGATTGGCTAAAAATATTGTTACTTGTGCATGGTGATTACCATCGTGCATGCACACAGAGTCCACGCAACCTTTGCACACACATACACACACACACTCACACGTGCAGGTATTCACCACGCACAAGTTAATGCTGAATTCATTAAAATAAATACCAGAAAGCAAAACATGAATATCTGACATTTTCCAAAACAGGATTCGGCAAGATCCAGCTCAAATTAAGCACTGATTTATATATATTTATCTATGTGTAATGTCCCGCTGGGTAGCAACTTAAAAAAAACTTTTTTGAAGTGTTGTGAATGAAGAGCGCCGCCAGCCAGACATGGGAGAAAACACTCCAAGGCAACGCGGCTGTAACTTTCACAAATGTTTCTCTGCCCCAAGAGCCATATACCCCACCATGATTGGTTGGTTAGTTCAGCTCCGCACACAACACTGTAAAACTCCATACATATCAAACTCGCAGGCCGCACTGACATTAAACTTTCAAATAAAGCCGGAGGCCACAAACAATCGTCCCACAGGCCATATTTGGTCCGTGGGCAGCGAGTTTGAGACCCCTGGTGTAAAGTATAAAATCTGTGCCTATGTGTAGTTAGAGAATCACCAGATTTCTGTAAAATGAGAGATTTTAAAGAGGCAAAGATCACATCGTCCTTTTATTCCATGGACATTTACCTAAGTTTTATGCAAGTTAAAACAAATTTTTCAATTTGTAGCATAATATTTGACCTACTTTTTGTTAGTTATGATGCACATGGATGAGAGAGATTTTGTATGTGCGTATGAAACGCAAGTTCGTGCGACAAGTTTTGCAGTTTGCTGCTTTTGCAAAGTTCAAGCTTGGTGTACTTTTCCCTGCGAAATCACACGACATGACTGCGTGAGACAAATGGAAGATCAAAACAGGACCTCTCTGTACAGAAATGTAAAATATGGACCATTAGATCGCTTTTTTATGTCTAATTGTCTTGTTTAATCCTGCCCCTATTCACAGCGCCATAAAAACTGAATTTCGCCACTCAAACTCTAGTGTGACTGCGGCATCAATATCTAGCCTCATTATGTTATGCCTCCTTATGTTCAGTGTTTACACTTATTCAGAAAGTTATTTACCTCTCCATGTATCTTGTTATCTCTAGTGTCTGCGTCCTTTCTCCTTGTGTGGTGTATCCTGGTATCCTGTCTGGTCCTCTGTGTTCCTGGTTATCCATCATCTCTATCTGGTCATTGCAACATCCATTTGGTCATCCATTACATGTGTTTCTATTAATCTGCCATCCTGATTAATAAACTGTTCTCTCTATGTACTATCCTTGTTCGAGTCCTTCTGTGACACCATGTAAATGACATAGGAGTATATAATAGCTCATAGTAACGTGTTAGCTACCTCCTTCCAAATATATTTGGAGCATATTTTTGATTTACTACTAGTTACTATGATTACTACTAATGTTTAAGGGCATTTATTTCTAATGCTGATCAAAACTGACTGGAACTACCTATGCATTTAATGATTTTAATCCAATCAGAATGAAGAATTTCAACAGACTATGGAATAAATACTTAACTGATCCTTTCGTTAAATCGTTTATTACTATCTCAATATATCGCCAGGAAGCACAGGTGGTGTTGTGGAATTTTACAATTTATATATTTGCAGGTTTGTAAAATATTATAATTTCATATTAAATTATTTCAATATTTTCTGATTTATAAACAAAGAAACTAATCATTCAGGATCATATATCAGCTGTTTTTGTCAGTCATTTTGTAAGCTAAAATAGGCTAATTGAAATAATGATGAACAGATACGGTACAGGTATGATACGTTACAGATACGATTTCAAATACAAATAATATTTTAAATATGATTAATTCTGACTTTTTAAATCATTCTCAATAGGTTACAAGTCATAATGTCCAACTAAAAGGTTTGTATATTTACTGATAGAGTTTTGTCAAACATATAGTTAGTAAGAACTGTATAATACTATATTTTACACTGTAATATTAATAAATATCAAGCTTTTTTATCTATAATATATAATTTTTTTATGATTTCAAAACCTTTAAACATTCTGAAACTAAAACAAACATAGTTAATTAATATTTATCAGTTATTTATGAGACAGATTGATTGAAATATTGATAAATCATCTATTTTTTCTCTCATTTTAATCACAGGACATGAGCCAATATGAATGCGTTTGTTAAATAAGCTCTTAGGCTTGCGAAGGTTGCTTGGCAGCCCTGGCTCTGCCTCCTCTGCCGTGTTTGCTAATTTGCATAGAGTCTTTTAAACTCGTCTCTAGTGAGTCTTGGCAAAGAGGCATTTCCATAATAGTGTCATTGACAGGCTTGGATGGGCCACTGCAGCTTTGAACTAAGACCAGTCAGCTCTAAGTGATTAACTTCTTTGAGGTATGACACGCTTGTAGGACGAACCAAACTCTTTTGACTCGACAAGCTTCTTTTGTGTGAGGTCCTTAAGTTTAAATTTAGGTTTGCATGATGTGGAACAGTTCAATACACTAGAAGTACTTGGTAACTTACCTTTTTTTCTACAAATCCACAGGAGAATTAACCATTGTGATGTCAACAGAGATGAGGATCCACGTGCAGTTTAATTCAAGCAGGCAATGGTCAAACAGGTAGCATAAGGATAATCGAAATAGCATAGTCAGAAACAGGAAAATGGTCAGGACAGATGGCAAAGAATCAAAAACGATAAACAAAACAAGGATCAAAAACTAGGAATGCTTGACATGAAACTGACGTTTCGACACAGTGTTGAGATCCCGAAGCCTAAGTGTTTCAAAACACTACACCAAATCATGATACGAAACACCCAGGTCACATGACTAAAGCGTTTTGAAACACCAGGGCTGCGTTCGAAACCGCCTACTACTCACTAGGTACTGTATTTGAATGGAAATACTCAGCCGTTTGAAAAGTACTTTCTATGCAGTATGAATGTGAGCAGTATAAGTATTTTGTCATGATCATGTGACCTACCCGAGTTGCGTCGCTTCACTCTTTACCTCTTAAACACTTTAATTCTCTCATGGGGCATCATGGGATAGCATAGCGTCTATACGAGGCACACTTTAGAATCTTACCGGAAGTAGTAGGTCATCCGGGTACTTCTCGCATACTGATTTTTGAATTCTACGAATTTGGATATACAACTTGGCTTGTATACTGATTTTAGTGTACTATATAGTATGGAAGTATGCGATTTCAGATGCAGCCCAGGTCACATGACTAAAGCGATTCAAAGCATCAGTCATCTCAGAAGCCTTTCGAGACCTGGCGAATCTACGTTTGACTGACAGGGTCATGTAGCCTATTGGACCATTCGTGTGCAGAGTAACTGTGCTGCTAATGGCCCGAGTCCGAATCTCGACTTCTTCAAATTATGACTTGATGTATTTTAATAATGTTACTTTTTTAAGACCAAAACAAGACATATTTATTCACAAAGTGTTCGTACGGATGTCAGACCAGTGTTAAAACAAAACACGTTACAAAAACAAAGCATTTAAAAACTAAGATCTATAGTTCCATCACCCTGGATTCGAACCCATTTTTTGAGAATATTAATTAGGAACTCTGACCGCTTCACTAAATTACTTGAAATAACAATTCTTTAACGTGAGGTTTAATACCTCAATTTGTGTAACTGTTTCTTTGCTGAAGCTGTTCCAGAGCAATATATAAAAATGACCACTAGGTGTCACTACAGAGTGCGGTTTTGAAACGTTTCAAAGCTTCGACAAATTTACTTCAACTGTTTCATTGTTTCATGAAGCCTCGCTTTGCCCACCACTAGATAATCCAAATAGTCAGAAACAAGCAAATGGTCAGGACAGACGGCAAATAATCAAAAACAGTAAACAAGACAAAGATCAAAAACACCGCAGGACAAACTGAGAAAACTGGTTTGAAATGCTTCACAGGGAAAACAAGACTTAGCACTGTGTGTAAGAATGAGAGCTGTATATATATATATATATATATATATATATATATATATATATATATATATATATATATATATATATATATTTATGTATATATATAATTCATGTAAACAGAATATGATGAGCTTTCAGCTGTGTGCGTGCAATCATGGAGAAAACTGGAACTGGTGTGTGTGTGAGGTGCATGATGGGAGTTGTAGTTCATTGTAGTTAATTTTTTTTAAATTTAAAATCAAAGCCTAAAAGGGATCATTTCAAAAAGTTATGAAACATTATTTGTGTGGTATTTGAGCTGAAACTTCCACCGCTATCTCACAGCAATTCGTAACTTTTTGATTTAGTCGCTAATTCGCATGAATTCATACAATCTCATTCGCACATTGTAGTATGATTTGCTTATCCCCCAATGACGGTTGGGTTTAGGGGTGGAGTTGGATGCAATGCCTCCTCTTTAAAACGGTTTAAACCTTTAAAGACTTTGGGACTACATTAAAATGAACAGTTGTTTGATTGGATTCATAAATAAAACAGTAGTGTTCAATAAATCAGAATTGATTCATGACTCATTCAAACAAAAAGCTTAGATGGGTCACTGGTTTTGAAAGAATCATGTAAGAGAATCAGTGACTCATTCATTCATTTTCGTTCGACCCAGTCCCTTTGTTCATCAGTGGTCACCACAGTGGAATGAACCACCAACTTATCCAGCATATATATTTTTTATGCAGAGGATGCCCTTCTAGCCACAACCCAGCATTAGATATATACTCTCGCATTCACACACATACTCTACAGCCAGTTTAGCTTATTTAATTCACCTATAGCGCATGTCTTTGGACTATGGGGAAAACCAGAGCAACCAGAGGAAACCCCCGTGAACACGGGAAGAACATTCAAACTCCACACAGAAACGCCAACTGATGCGGCCGGGGCTCGAACCAGCGACCTACTTGCTGTGAGACAACAGTGCTAACCACTGAGCCACTGTGCCGCCCCAATCACTGACTCAGTTGATAATAATTGACATTTTTTTAATAGAATTGTAATGAACATTAAATCAATGATTTGTGATAATTCTGTTAATGAGTAACTGAATCAGATTAACTGTCTCAAACTCACCCTTAATTATGCCTTCAAGCGTAATTAGCATATTTTATTTTGGTATTTTTGGATTGTGGGGTTGATATGGGTTGTGATAAGGGTAATGTTATGGTTCTTTACATAGCTGCATTCCATTATTATTCTGTATGTTTAAAAACCAGCAGACTATACTATATATTTCACGTCATGTACTTTCTGTTATTCAAGTATCTGCTTATTAATAAAAAAAAATAAAATAAAACTTCCTCTTGTAATTGTAAACCCCAACACTTTTAAACAAAAACCTATTCACATTTATCATTCAGATACCTGTCATTTACCCATACAATACTCGTCTAGACCATATAAAAATGGTATCTTGTGTTTTGCATAACTGTCTGGGATGTTTCATAGGCATTATCGATAATATACCATAATTCTCTGAAAGCACTTTTGATAAACACTGCTTTTCAGTAAATTATTTCAGAGATCCATTTCTCAGCAGGTTCTTCAATAAACGCGCACCGACCCTGCACTTTAAGCTAGTAAAAAAAAGGCAGTTTTTGCAGGCTATGCAAACTTGTTCGACTTCAGAGAACTCGATACATTATAAATTGAGCTCACTGGTGTTATTTTTTTGAGCGGGAAGCTCCATTAGAGGCATGTGGTTCTTGTTTGTCTGAAGTTAATGCCTGTTGGATTTCCACAGCATATTTTCATTTTCGCCGTACATTTCTAAACCAAACTCTGTGAGCGGAGGTGATTAATGGCATGATTATTAAGGGACGAAATGGACTCTTTCTTGCATTCAGAGCATAAATCAAAAACAAATGGCCTGGGATTTATGGATACGCAAATACATTCAAACACACACAACATCTTAAAGGTTTGGATATTTTAAGTTTATCTTCAGCTCTTTTTTTTCCAGACCAAATTGTTAAAGCTTGAGGCTTGATTTGTGAGTGTTGAGCTTTTTTTTTTTTTTTGTGGATCAACATCTTGATTTAATTCAAGACCAACACTCCTGTCAGACAAATATAATTCTAGTGATATTTTGTGAACCCAGTGGAAACCATTACTCAACATTAAAATGATCTACAATTCATCTTACTTTTGTAGCATGTCTTAATTTAAAGATAAAGATATGTGCACTGAAGGGGAAAAAAATGTAAGGATTTTTTTCCTTCACAAATAATTTGAGTCAGGAAAACAGATTGTTATTGTTGTGGGTTTAAAAAATTTGATCCAAATACAAAATGATGGATTTGTGACATCAATCAAACATATAAGCTGGATAGACTTATTATATTTTAATACAAATATATTGTGATGGGTTATGTATATGTTGTACAATGATTTTTACAGATACACTACCTGACAAAAGTCTTGTCATCAATCCCAGTTATAAGAGCAACAAATAATAACTTGACATCTAGTTGATTATTTGGAAAAGTGGCAGAAGGTAGATTTTCCAATGAATCATCTGTTGAACTGCATCCCAAACATCACAAATACTGCAGAAGACCTATTGGAGCCTGCATGGACTCAAGATTCTCACAGAAATCAGTCAAGTTTGGTGAAGGAAAAATCATGGTTTGGACTTACATTCAGTATGAGGGTGTGCAAGGGATTTGCATAGTGGATGGCAACATCAACAGCCTGAGGTATCAAGACATTTGTGCTGCCATTTTGTTACAAACCACAGGAGAGGGCAAATTCTTCAGCAAGATAGCGCTCCTTCACATCCTCTAGCCTCCACATCAAAGTTCCTGAAAGCAAAGAAGATCAAGGTGCTCCAGGATTAGCCAGCCCAGTCACAAGACATGAACACTATTGAGCATTTCTGGGGTAAGATGAAGGAGGAGGCATTGAAGATGAATCCAAAGAATCTTCATGAACTCTGGGAGTCCTGCAAGCATGCTTTCTTTGCCATTCCAGATGATATTATAGTTATTTGAGTCATGGATGCAGTTGTCTAAGCTCATGGGAGTCATACACAATATTAATTATTTTTCCACTGTACCATAATTCTATACTGTACATTATTTATGTTAAGAGATAAGACTTTTGTCTAAGCAAAATTAGATCATCCTAATTAAATAATTTAAAATCAAGACAAGATCATATTTTATTTTGGTAAAAAAAAGGCATAATCTAGAGGCCTTTGACTTTTATATAAGCTATTCTGATAGCAAATGATCAACTAGAAGTCAAGTTATTATTTTTTGTTCCTAAATTTTGGATAGCCGACAAGACTTTTGTCTGGTAGTATATAATGTTTGCCAAGAAGAAGCAAATTGGGTAAATTTTGATTTAATATCGACTTAACTACCCCTAAAATAACAGGGAAATGCTCTTGAATAAAAATATCTCCCATGTCCCAAATGGAGTTTTCAAAGCCATAATAATATTTTCATGTCAGCACTTTAAGTAGCGCATTCCTAAATGATCAACCAAATTGCATTAATGAATTCAGAGAAAATCCCTGATCCAAACTAAATACTCATGAAAATCAAAACTTGGGTTCTCAGTACCATTCAAGCAAGCAGTTATGTATTCAACATGTGATCTTAAGCACTCAAATGAATCATTAGAATTCACACGCTCACCTTCCCTGACGACTTGATTTTGACTGCAGTATTTATTTCCAACTTTATTAACACCATTGGCATAAATCCGAGCCAAACCTGCATTACACATCACATTAAAACAGCGAGACGTAAATGTATGAGCTTATCGTTATTAATCCGTCGGCCTGTTCTTGTAAACGCTGTCTCTCTTGTCCAACCTATTAGAGTCAATTAGATCCCACAATGCAGAAAGGCTCCTGTTCATTGCTCATTAATAATGCACAGCAAAAAAAAAAAAAAAGATAGAGAGGAAAAAAACGTAGCTATCACATCAATGTACTGCTGTCTGTGTGTTTAATTAATAGGACTTGCTAAGAGCCATTAACTACCCCTGTAATGGGCATTATGAGCTTCCTCTGGCCCTCTCGGATAGGTCGCTAAACAGAAAGCGCCTTCCATTTAGGAGCGTGTTATGACCCGCTGGTGTTCATGCTCCATAAATTGGACCAGAACTAGTCCCCTGGGTTGTTTAATGTTAAAACAGGAAGAATGCAGGAGAATACAGAAAACACATGTGTACAAAGGCCAGGGAGATCAGGAAGACCTGAAAGATATACTATAGAATTGAGTGAATTTGACTGCTGAAAAAAAACTCAAATAAACACAAAGAAAAATGCATGGACGGATGGAAAACAGTAAGTGAGGATTTAAGGATGGATGGATGGATGGAGGAATGAATAAATGAATGAAAAACTGGATGAATATATGAATGAATAAATGAAAAAACAGTTAGAAAGAATGGATAGAGTGAATGAATGAATGAATGAATGAATGAATGAATGAATGAATGAAAACAGTAAGAAATAAGGGATGGATGGATGGATGGATGGATGGATGGATGGATGGATAGATGGATAGATGGATGGATGAATGAATGAATGAATGAATGAATGAATGAAAAACTGGATAGATAAAGGGGTGATGAAT
Source organism: Danio aesculapii (assembly GCF_903798145.1). NCBI lineage: Eukaryota > Metazoa > Chordata > Actinopteri > Cypriniformes > Danionidae > Danio > Danio aesculapii. The sequence goes on along the minus strand of NC_079459.1, from coordinate 24,915,520 downwards.
GAATAGAAAACAGTAAGAACAGGTGGAGGGATGAATGAAAGAATACAGGAATGAATGAAAAGAAAACTGTAAGAAAGGAAGGATGGATGGATGGAGGGATGAATGAAGGAATGAATGAATGAATGAAAACTACAAGGAAGGAAGGAAGGATGGAGGAATAAATGGATGTATAAAAGGGTGGATGGATGGATGGATAGATGGAAAGTGAGGATGGAAGTATAGATGGATGAATAAATGAATGAATAAATGAATGAGTGAAAAACTTAGAAATGGTAGGTGGATAGATGGAGAGATGAATGAATGAATTTGTTAATGAATGAATTAATTAATTAATTAATTAATGTCTGAACAGTGAGAAAGGAAGGATGGATGAAGGAATGAATGAATGAATGAATTAATTGATTATTGAAAAGAGTATGAAAGAAAAAACGGATGGAAGGATGGATGAATGAATAATGAAAGAATGAACGAATGAATGAATAGAAAACAGGAAGGATGGGTGGAGGGATTAATGAATGAATGAATGAATGAATGAATGAATTAATTAATTAATTAATGAATGAAAGGAAAACAGTAAGTAAGGAGGGACAGATGGATGGATGAATAAATGGATAGATAAATGGGTGGATAAAAGAATCTATGAATGGATTGATGAATACATGAATGAATGGATACACAGACAAAAGAAAAGATGTATGGATGAAAGAAAGGATGGATAGATAAAAAGATAAATGGTTGTGATTGAATAGATGCATGGATGGATTTAAGGATGTATTTCATTGTGTGGATGAATGAATCCATAAAAGGATGGATGGATTTGATTAGATGGATGAATAGATGAACAAATAAATACATGTATAAAAAGGATAGAAAAAAGTAAGGAAGGAATAACGGATGGATGGACTGAAATGCCTTGTATGGACAAAATGATGGATGTTTTTTGGATTAAAGGAAGGCTGGTGTATGAATTTGTTGGGATGGATGCAGGGATGGATGCATGGATGGACAAGCAGAAAGAATAACAGTACAATAAACGGATCAATGCATGATTAGATTGACGGACAAACAGGCAAAGACAGACAGATATGTCCTTGGATGGATAAATGGATGGATGGATTGCTATAGCCCCCCAGATGGATAAAAGGATGGACAAACACCTGAATTGTTGGATTAAAAAAGAAATTCCAAGTAGTTATTTGGACATAAGCCACATCATTAGTAAAACAAGTATGAAGTGTAAAACCCAGGTGAAAATTCGCTCTGTAATCTGTGTTTCCCACCCACTTGTCTTGGCCTCCATCTGAACCAACAGCGTAAGACATAATGCATGGGAGGCGAGCAGCAGTTGGGCCTTTTTCTGCACTAAAAACAGGTATTAAACACTCCAACTGCTGTTTTCTGCAAGTGGCTCTATTTACTTTAACTGTTGACTTGATGTCTCAGGGCAGTGAGAGCTTTTTCCATCTTCCTTACCTCCCTGTTGAGTGACAGCGCAGCATGTCTCCATGTCTCTGCTGAGATGTGGAACTTCGCTTGAATACTTTTCCAGCGTGCCAAGGTGCCGCTTGTCAATCTTAGTAAGCATTTTAGACAATTATCAATTCAAGTTTCACTTTGGTAGGAAATTTGTTCTATTTCATTAAAGGAACACTCTACATTTTTTGAGAATAGGCTCTTTTCACAAGTCCCCTAGAGTTAAACTGTTTAGTTTTACCATTTTTAAATCCATTCAGCCAATCTCTGGATCTGGTGAGAGCATCTTTTAGCATAGCTTAGCATAAATCATTGTATCAGATTAGACCGTTAGCATCTTGCTTAAAAAAATCTTAAAAGAGTATTTAAAATTTTTCCATTTAAAGCAAAAAAATCTTCTGTAGTTACGTTGTGTACTAAGACTGACAGAAAATTCATTCATCCACTCATGATATCCATCCATCTATCAATCCAGCCACAGCAGAATCAACTGCCAAATATTAAAGGCTGATTTAAAATTCTTCATCAAGCGTATGCGTATGGTCCGGTACAGCCTTCGCACGGTCATATAGCCCTCGCCGTGGCTGACGCCGATGCTGATGCGCACCTTTCAAAAAATTTAACTACACGCAATGATGCGTAGCAAAAGCTCTGCGATTGGTCGGCTTGGTAGCTGTGCTGAGTGTGGGCGGTGCTGAGTACCACGAGCCCAATGAAGCGAGTGTTTACTAGTGTTGAGTCCCATGAAGGAGGTCCAGATGTTTTGTGTTTACCTTATGATTAAAGCTGTTTCACTTCCGCTGGTTCCCGCCTCTAAATGAGCGAGTTTTAGCTACTTGTACATTAAGGTAGCATTCAGAAAAAACAAAACACCCACAAAGAAACTCGATACAGAGGAACATAACATAACCTACTGCCAGCTAGTGTTTCAAAAGTGTTATTGCAGAGCAACACATACAGCATACAGAAGTATAAACTATAAGTGTACGAGCAAGGCAGTCAACTGATGGAAAATAAAAAAGTAGCTTTTTCTTAGACCAATAGGGACTATAATCTCATTCTAGTGTAATACTCAAGGAACTTTGCTGGCATACCATGGCTGCAGACGTGGCAATGATATTACGCAGCACTGTTATCTTGTAACATTAACTTGTAGCTGGGGACTGTGTACTGTAATATAATTATACTTGCTGCAGTCATAGATCAGGAGCAAAGTTCCTTGATTATTATGCCAGAATGAGAGTACAGTTCTTAGTATAGTTCCTATTGGACTAGAAAATAGCATCTTTTAATTTTCCATCAGGTCTTAGTATACGAAGTAACTACAGAAAAGTCAAGAAACAAAATAGCCAACCAGGCTCATTCCGATTACGTACCCCCATATACATTTCTGGAGAGTGCAAAATACATCCCTTGAGCTATGTTTTTTGCAGTTTTTGTTTTCGCGAATCCACTGAAAATCGCTATGTATGCTTTTTCAGATCTCAAATTTCTCTCACCAGTGCCACTCGTGCCTGCTGTTCTCACGTAAATCCACCAGAGGCCGCTGTCAACTGACTGACTGACTGACTGACCAACCGACCAATCCCCTCACTCTCCCCTTGCCTAAACCTAAACAATAGTATTTTAAAAAGCATCGACTGACCCGCCCACCCCCTTCCCTGAATCCAACCACAGTGATCTGAAAAGTAATCCCAAAAAAGAAAAGCCCTGTTTTTTCACAGACTAAAATAGCATTTAATTTTAGTTGGGAAAATAATTTATAAATGAAACCAAATATTCAACATACACTATTTCTCTCGCGAGTGTTATTCATGCCTGCTGTTCTCACATAAATCCACCAGAGGCCGCTGTCAGGTGACTGACTGACTGATCGTCTCACCCACCATCCTCCGTCCTTAAAACCAACCAAGAGTGTTTTCACAAGCACCAATTGACCTGACCACCCACTTCCCTAAAACCAACCAACAGTTTTAAAAAGCAATCCAAAAAAAGAAAACCCTTGCCTGATTTTTACCACATTTTTAGATTTTACCACATTCTCACCCTGTTACTTACTTGCTTATTTAAGTTTTTTTGGCTTCTGTTTTTGTTTTACCTGCATTCTGGAACCGTTTTTTCTGGAACCTTTTCTTCTCACGTCTACCAACGTACATGTCAAGCTACCGGACAAACTGGTAGCAGCAGAAAAGCCGTCCACATGCAGGTAAGCGGTCAGCTGGTAAGCGAGAAAACGAAACGGAGTCATACCATCCCATAGTGTTCGTTTTGAAGACGAAATGCAGCCATACGTAGCTCTGGCTACATAATTCGCGATCTTCTGAGACGGATATAGTGCTACGTTATCAGAATGATCCTGTGTTGAAAATAGCTGTGAGTTCTCTAAATATGGTGAAGAGTCATCTGTGATGTTCAGATATTTGATGTAGTTTCTAATTTTAAAATAGAGTTGCAAAATCAGAAGTATGATTTAAATATGAATTCAATGTAGAATCTTAAAAAGTCAAGACAAATTTTCTACGCAACTGTTTCGAGAAATGGGCAGGTCTGCTCCAAGTGTGTGGGACTTGAGCTGCAAGTAGGCTGTACACCTAAAGATTTGTTTAATGTCTTATACATGACAACCTAGGGTGACACGGTGGCTCAGTGGTTAGCACTGTCACCTCACAGCTCGTTCGAGTCCCAGCTGGGCCAGTTGCATTGTTTGCATGTTCTCCTGTGTTTACATGGGTTTCCTCTGGGTACTCTGGTTTTCCCCACAATCCAAAGACATGCGATATAGGTGAATTGAATACACTAAATTGGCTGTAGTGTATGAGTGTGAATAAGGGTGTGTGGATGTTTCCCAGTATTGGGTTGCAGCTGGAAGGGTATCCGCTGTGTAGAACATGCCGGTTAAGTTGGCGATTCACTCAACTGTGGCGACCATTGATTAATAAAGGGACTGACTCAAAGGAAAATGGATGAATGAATGAACATGACAACCTATTGTGTTTTAATAACTACACCTACTACAACCTGCACATGACTACTGTGTTTCAAATTATGGGTTGCACTTGCTGTTTGGTCAACTTGCATTTCAAAAGAATGCAAATCAGTTTGAATAATAAGGTAGTATTACAAATAATCCATATTAAATGTGAAAACAGGATGAGAGGTATGTTTGGCTTTGTGCTTTATTGTTATCCATAATGATACATGCTAAGTGTCCTGGGATGCAGGTAAATGGTTGATAAAATGATGTGTATATGTACATTTGGGTGACACGGTGGCGCAGTGGGTAGTGCTGTCATTTCACAGCAAGGAGGTCGCTGGTTCGAGCCTCGACTGGGTCAGTCGGCATTTCTCTGTGGAGTTTGCATGTTCTGCCTGTGTTGGGTTTCCTCCGGGTGCTCCAGTTTCCTTCACAGTTCAAAGACATGTGCTGTAGGTGAATTGGGTAAGCTAAACTGTTCGTAGTGTATATGTGTATGTCCTGATTCTACAGGTTGGGGGTTGAGCATTGGGCTGACAACCCACCTCATACAAACTAGATGTTACGAAACACCAATATGGTGTGGCTAAATATCAACTTTGATATACTTTTGATAAATGGCCCTGGGAGTAAGTATATGTACAACAATTTCTACTTTAATTATATATAGATGGACAGATTATTAGACACACTGATGGATATAAAGATGGAACAACAGTGCAACATACAAAGAAAAATGGAGAAATGGATGGACAGGCAAAATTAGATGAACAGATAATATTTTTAAAATCAGGTACGGAGACCAGCGTCACTTTACACCGTGATGGAGGGTTGTTCTTGGAGAACTTCCACTGGTCAGCAGGTTACCTGAAGCTCCGCATGGTTCGACCTCATGGGTAGCAAAACCTGCTGACTTACCATTCAGACACATCACAATCACTTTCTTACAGGCCAAGTGCTAGAGACGATCACCCACAGCTCCTGGTAGGTGGTACCCAGCGGGGAAATGCTGTTGTTGTTTCAATCTTTGCTAACAAATTCCCTCTATCCTTCAGTCTTTTTTATCGAAGCGGTCTCTTTTTTTTCTTATCACTGCATAAGGGCCTTTCTGAGGCTCTAGCCTTGATAGAATTCAAGAAAATCTTTGAAATGCCATAGCTTGCTTTTTTTCTGACTGTACTTTTCTCTTGATGTTCTTATCATTGTAGATGCTTTTATTCAAAGCTGCATGCAAGGTAGACATTTAATAAAGTCATGCAATTACTGAGAACTGAACCCATGACTTTGCATTGAACCAAGTGTTTTATTATTTGGGCTACAGGACTGCGCATAGCCTTGAGTAAGGTGAAACGCATAGATACGGAAGTGTGTGTATGTAAACAGTTTGCCAAAAAAATAGCATGGTCGAACTCACAATTCCTTTCTTAAGCCTTATTCAAAGTACAAGCGAATCACAATGGTAAAACAACAAGCGACCATTCATTTCAATGGAGAGTAAGCGACTTCCAGCAATCTCTGTCTACGCGAGCGACAATGCTCGTTGGTGACCAGGTGGGTTTGTCAAACGACACGACAAAATTAAGAATCCTTCAACTTTATGCAAATGAAGAACGACTTTTTTGAGCCACAGCTAATAGGAGCTCCAGTAGAGCTCATGTGATCTTCTCTCAGCTCTCTCAGAGGCTGGTTGTATTCTCCGTGCTGTGAACCTACACAGACGTGCGTTTGCAGCAGGTCACCACCCAAAGCAACAGGAATCTACACAGTTGCTGCTAATGTGAATGAGGCATTGTTCCATCACAGCTCTACGCAGTTTAGCTCCAACCAAAATAATCTTGGCCAGAATATTCACCAGACATGTCACCCATTGAGCATTTTTGGGATCCTCTGGATCGACAATATACAAAAGCGTGTTCCTGTTTCAGCCAATATCCAGCAACTTTGCAGAGCCATTAGTGTTGTTAAGAGTTGACTGAGTTGTTGCATGTGGGCATAATTATTACTTTCAATTGATCTTGTTTGTCTTTTTTTTCCCTTTTCAGTTTTCTATTGGTTGAGTTGGTGGCGTCAGGCTATTAAAATGGACAGAAGCGGACTTTTCGCGAATCCTCATTCCTCCACACCACCACAGTTTTTGACGGCTTTATTATTGTTTTCTCCTTTATACTTTGCTTCTGATATTTGTTTAGAGTGGGGGGTTCCAACCTGCTTTAGGTTTGTTTGGTTGTTATTTATTATGTTGTTGGCTTCCCATCTCTTGTCATTTTGGATTGTTTTGCTGGTTATGCTAATAAATAATTTAGTTGGAGCACTTTGTCCGTTGTTTATTTATGTTATGTTGTCTTAGGATCACAAGTCTTAATTAAATCAGGGGCCGTAATATAATTGCGGGCTCGTCCGCTTCTCTTTATAATTTTTTTCACTTTGTTCTCTTTTGATACCAAACTTTTTTTGAATTTATGGAACGATAGAACGTTAGAACATAATGTATTAGTGGTTTGGTACTCATGTAGACCAACACTCCACATGCCATAATTAAAAACCTGATCAACACTATGCAAAGTAGATGTGTTGGCCAATGGTGGTCACCAGATATTGACTGGTTTTGCAAATCCACCAGAGGCCACCGTGTACGTTTTTTGATGATCTCAATTTTCTCTGGCTCGTCCTCTCCTCACGTAAATCCACCAAAGGGTGCAACAAACAATTCAACCAACCAGGCTAGCTTGCTGGGGATTGACTACCCAACTGACCCACCCACCTATCCCTTCCCTAAAGCCAACCGATAGTGTTTTCAAAGGCAATCTAAGAAAAGAAAAGCAGTCGCAGGCGCATGATTTTAACATGTTTTTAGCCTGTTGTTTATTTATATATTTATCTCGCTTTTGTTTCACCTGGTTTCGGGAACCGTTCGTCACCGGACTCGAAGCCTGTCGTCCCGGTCAACTCTGCTCCATATCCCAAGTCCATTGGAAAAGCCGTCCACACGGAGGTAAGCACTCAGCGATAGCGTGAAAAGAAACAGAAGCCGGCGGAGGAGTCATACTGCCCCATAGCATTCATTTTAAAAACGAAATGCAGACAGACATACCTCTGGGTACATAATTTGCAGTCTCCAGAAATGTAGACAGGGGTACATATCCATAATGAGCCTGTGTTCGAAAAAATGAGAGCAAAAACAGAATTGTTGTGTTTATATTTTAGTGTATTTGGGAATGTAGATGTGGTCAAGATGATCTGCTCAAGTTCAACCTGAGTTCAGGAGCACTGTGAACTTTTTGTGTGGGACTTTTTGCCTCTTTTTAAAAAAGCACAGGGGCATCCAAGGTATACACTAGTATCAAGATGACGTTCGATGCATAAAGAGCACTGCGCTCTTGTGAATGCACACTCTATACAGTTGAATCGATTGAAGAAAGCAAACAAGGCTCATTCTGGAAACGTACCCCTACAAACGTTTCTGGAGACTGCGCAATACATCCTGGCGGCACGTTTTTCTGCAGTTTTTGTTTTCACGAATCCACGAGAGGCTGCTGTGTATGCTTTTTGAGATCTCAAATTTCTCTCATGAGTGCCATTCGCACCTGCTGTTCGTACGTAAACCCACCAGAGGCCGCTGTTGACTGACTTTTTGACTGACTGACAGACCGATTGACTTACCCACACTCCCCCTTCCCTAAACCCAACCAATTTTATTGATTGACCCATACACCCACTTCCCTAAACCCAACCAACACATTTCAAAATCAATCCAAAAAAAGAAAAGCCTTCGTCTAATTTTTACCAAGTTTTCAGATTTATCACATTCTCACCCCGCTATTTACTTGTTTATTTAATTTATTGGATTCTATTTTTGTCTTACCTGCTTTCTGGAACCGTTCTTTACCGGACTTGAACCCCATCATCGTGGTCAACTCCTCTCTGCATCTCAAGTCCGCCAACATACATGGCGAGCTAACGGGACAAACTGGTTTCAGTCGGAAGGTCGAAGCATACGAAGCTGAGCAGTCAGCTGGTAAGCGCGAAAAGGAATGGCATCATACTGCCCTGTAGCGTTCGTTTAAAAAATGAAATGCAGCCATACGTACCTCAGGCTACATAGTTTGAGGTCTACAGAAACGTAGGGCTACGTTTTCAGAATGAGCCTATGTTGGAATAAAGCCATAATTTTACTTAATCTCCAGATTAATATAGTAAAATTATTCTCATTGCTTCATAATATGCAGATCGAACCACTAAAGATAGATGGACTGTTTTGACAATGTTTTTTGGTTACCTTATGGACCTTGAATGAGAATGACCATTGCTGTCTACGTAGTATAATGGAACTTTCAGATTTCATCTAAAATGTCTGAAGATAAACGAAGGTCTCAGGGGGTTAGAATGTCATAAAATTGAGTAATTAATAACAAAATTTTCATTTTTTGTGAGAACTAACTCTTTAAGGTAGATCTAAGTGGGTCCAAGCAGGTACTAGCAAGCTATTGAAGGCACAAATAAATACAGGCGATTCAAGAGGTTGACTGAAAAGAAAGCAATGTGCCCATTAAGCAAAGATGGCACAATCTGGTTGTGTACCTCAAGGGCTAATGCGCCATTGAAGGTAAATGTGAACGCTAATGGACAGCTGTCTCCAGATATTAGACATCCTCAGGGTGAGTCGTTCCATCATCGCCCACAGCACACGCCCAATAGTCTGTCCATCTCAGAGGCCACTAAAAAAATGAAATAAAATCACAGACACAAGACAAATAATACAATTACACCACCAACAACATATTACACGTTGGTTTTCTAATAGCCCAAGGCCGTACATTAGTTCTCCCTTTAGAGTTCTAAACCTGGGCTTTAGGATCCCAATAATGGAAGCTGAATAAATAAAACCATCGCAACACCCAAAGACAGAGACAGTCCACATCAATTATCTATTACGTCTGCGCGAAAGATTTGCCACAATTGCCTCAGTGCACTATAGATTCCGCCAAAATGCAATGGGTAACCTTAGGAGCCAAACAGTATTTTATCTGCTGACCCATCAGTAACACATTTTTAATGGAATTATGCCGCATCCTTCGCTATTAATTCCTACTTGGGTTGAGTTATCCTGCTCGGCTAATGCCTTTTTACCACTAAATTCCCTGAGCATCAGCACCTTGGGCCTAATCAGCCCATTATCTTGTTCTTCTGATGACTTCATTGAATACTTTCGAGGCCCTTCAGGCTGCTTTTCCAGGGTGCCGGTGGTTTCAAATGTTCCGGGGCTTTGCATTCTGCACATTTGTGGTTATTTTATGGCTTTTCTCTAAGACTGAGGCTCCATGGGAAATGTTTTTGGGAGGTGGCTTCGGTGCGCTGCTGTCTGGGTGCTAATGTTCCTGTGTGGGCAGTTACAAAATGGCCATGTTTCCCCTGTCACAGAAACAATTAGGGCCGTATTTATGGCGGGTGAATGGGGTGGGTTGTAATGGACTGCTCTTACAGAGGAGGCTGTGCGTAAATCATCCAGTTGTCCAGGAGTCGCTTTGTGTTCTTCGAAGAACTAAGTTCAAAGCCGCCACACCAAAAGCTGTGATGCTTAATGTAAATTATGAGCATTTGATATCCATCATGTTCGTGCATTAAAATTAACAGTAACCTGGCTGGCAGGGTCATAAAGATATTAATGTAGACTGCCTAAATGTGTTTAAACTGTCCGTGAGTGTGTATTTTGTTCAGACTGCAATGCTTAATGTATAAAAAGTGACATTTAAATTGGTATTAATTAAAAAAACTGCATAAAATTCAGAAAAATTGATGTTGCATATATCATTTGTTTTATTTTCCTATTAATGAGTGAATAAATTTAGCTGAAAGTGTCCTTATTATTAATAAAATATTTAAAAATGTAAAATGTTCTATTACATTATATTATGTTTGTGATGTTCACTTATGCTTCCAAAGGTGGCATTTAATTCATTAAAAATACAGTAAAACAGTAACACTTGCTTAATATTGTAATTTAAAGTAACTTTCAGAGATTCTGACTACAAACATTTTCCAACACAGGCTCATTCTGAAAACGTAGCCCTATATACATTACTGGAGATCGTAAATTATGTAACCAGAAGTACGTATGGCTGCATTTCGTTTTTTAAAATGAACGCTATGGGGTGATATGATGCCGTTGCTTTTCGCACTTACCTCCATATGGACAGCTTTCCGGCTGTTTTCAGTTTGTTCAGTAGCTCACCATGTACGTCGGCGGACTTAAACGTAGAGAGGAGTTGACCACGACGACAGTGTTCGAGTCTGGTGAAGAACGTTTCCAGAAAGCGGGTAAGACAAAAACAGGAGTCAAAAAAAATAAACAACTAAATAACAGGGTGAGAATGTGGTAAAATCTGAAAACGTGGTAAAAACCAGGCGAGGGCTTTTGTTTTTTTGGAATTCTTTTTAAAACTGTCAGTTGGGTTTAAAGAAGTGGGTGGGCGGGTCAATCTGTGCTTTTGAAAACACTATTGGTTGGGTTTAGGGACGGAGCAGGGTGAGCCGACAGCGGCCTCCTGGAACGCATTTGGCACTTTCCAAAAATGTATATAACGATACGTTTTCAGACAGAGCCTAGGATGACATTTTCACAGAGGTGTATGTTGAACATATATATATATATATACAAAGTAACATTGCTAGCTATGAGCTTGTAATATACATAAATACAGCATTTTTACACATTTTCCATAAATAAGTGTGAACAGGAATTTTTTTGGTCAATGTTTCTCCATATTAATTTATGCCAGCACTACAGTATGTAATAACATAAATAAATCATAATTAATGCTAGCAACAAACTAATTTGTGCAATAAACATGTTAGCAACACGACAAAACATGTTTAGACGATATTAAAATGTGACTAATCAGTGAGTACGTTTACATGGACACCAATAATCTGATTTTAATACGATTAAGACAATAGATTAAGATTCTACCATGTAAACAGTGATTTTTGATTAATTTAATCTAATTTCGGTCAAAATTTAACTAAACAGAAATCGAATTAAGACGTGGAGTATGCTGATTTTTGAAGTGCAGTACAGTAAATGTAAACACGGAAATCAAACTATTGCCATTGTTTAGGATTAGTCTAGTAGTCTATAGTCTATACAGAATAATCTAAACATACACATCTGTTTGACTATTCTCTGCACCTACCGAATCAGTGAAGGACCACAGACACCTGCATCGTGAAATTCGCAAATGTTTTCCTCCCATACGGCGTGCGGTATCAAATTCTATTAAAACAACCCTCTTCTAGGTAGTTCATACTCCCATCCAGTATCTTGTTTGTCATGGGGGCACGCTAGAAATGTTCTTGAATGAAAGCGAAACTGCCGAACTGCAGTTAAAGTCGACAAATTAAAAATGAAACACCTGAAATTACATGAAACTGCAGAGGAAATGTGGATAGCGTGGTGATGCAATGGCATAATCGAATTATGTGCTATAACACGTAAAACGGGATCGTGAAAGGAACATTAAAAAAGCAACTCATGTAAACACCTAAATCATGTTATTGTCTTAATCAGATTAAGGCAAATAATTCGATTACTGATGTCCATGTAAACATAGTCACGGACTAATCTCAAGAAGGAAAAACTGTAACAAAGAAAACTAACAAAAAAATTATAGAATCTTTAACACAAAATAAGTATTTTTAACGTCCCGACTTATCTATTCCTCACAGTATCGCATTCTCCGCTGTGAAAGGTCAGCAGACTGGCTTCATGGCCTTTTCGAGGAAAGCAACCGAGTCAAATGAATCATATTTTCCTCTTTTTTTAAGACTGATATGAGTGCAGAGCTGTCAGGGAGGGAGGAAATGCATTTGAAAAACTGAACTCTGCCAAAATTAAGGGCATTTCTGGGCATGCTGTTGATGAAGAGCAACACAAAAAGGTCTTAATTTAGTCCTTCATGCTATTTTGATGTGCATTTCATAAATAACACCTTGATCTCTGCCTTATGCATTGTTGTGAGGATGGCACTGGCCGTTGTGTTGCCAGGTAACAGCTTCCAGATTTGATTTAATGACAGTGAATGGCTCATTGGTGAAAAACCAGGAAGTGGCTTTATGTTTTCTGTTATTCAATGTAGTGATCTACTTTTGAAGTTTCTTAAACTTCTTAAATTTCTTAGCTGAAATTTCTTATTAAATGTAGATAGATAGATAGATAGATAGATAGATAGATAGATAGATAGATAGATAGATAGATAGATAGATAGATAGATAGATAGATAGATAGATAGATAGATAGATAGATAGATAGATAGATAGATAGATAGATAGATAGAATTCAGAATTATTAGCTCCCCTTTTTTTTCATGTAATGATTTTTTAATTAATATTATTCTGAAAAATTACATTAACATTTAATTTTTTTATTTAATTTTTTCTTTTTTTGCAGGTGCGTGTGTTTGTGTGTGTGCATGTAAAGGTAACTTGGTAAACAGGTCAGAGTACATACAAAAGGAACAATAACAGTCACTAAATGAAGCAAGTAACTTATATAAGGAGTGACAACAATGTTAGTGATATAATGATAGTAATAATGACAGTAAACAAGCAAGTAAGGACAACAGTAATAATCATAAACAACAACCACTACAATAATAAAAATAATAAAAATAAATCCCAAGTACTACACCAACTACTACTACTACTACTACAGAGAGTTTCTAATGCTACAACTATTACTACTGCTACTACAGCCACAACCACTACTACTCCTACAATGTGTACTACTACTGAACCTGTTACCACGACTACTACCACTGATACTACTACTACTACTACATCTACCACTGATACTACTACTACATCTACTACTGATACTACTACAGGAATGACTGCTACTACATCAACAACGTCTACTGCTTCTGATACTACTACACAGACAACGACAACAACTTCTACACATCCACTACTTCTGATACCACTATACCAAAGACATCTACTACTACAGATACTACTTCAACTACTACTTCAAAAACCCAAACTACAACTTCAACCACTACTACTACTACTACTACTATGACTACTACAACTACAGCAACCTGAATAATGACAATGGTAGAGATACTTGTAATAATGATAATGAGGAGATAACAGGACAAGTCAGGACAGTACTAACATTTTAAATAATAAGTGATATCGATATCAGTATCGTAGAAATTTTAACAAAAAGTATCGGTATCGTATTGCATTAAAAAATTGTGGTATCGCCCATCCCTAGTCGGAGCATATGGGTGAAGCAGTGGGACTAACACTAATTTTATTAAGATGTTGCTAACATTTAACGCTAGGTGGAAAATAACTGTTTATAGAATATTTAAAATAACTCTTTAGATGCTGTTTATACACATATGAAATATTATTAAATACCACGAGCCACTTGTGACTTTATATCACATTTTCATAATTAAAATTTTTAAACAAAAATATTTCCTTTCTATTAAAAATAAATGTATTTTCAATTTGACATGTAATGGGGGAAAAAAAGAAGAAGAATGAGTTCATCAGACGGTGGATTCGAACTGGGTTGAAGATACATCCCGTCAAAACATGTTGCCACTTTACGAACTACACCACTCTCACTATTATCAGTTGCAGTCTTTAGTTATGTTGTCTCTGCCAGTGATGGGCGGAAAACACTCAAATAGCTTATTCCAATGAGGTGCGCTATTTGCTCTTAGCCTAAATAGACACTCCAAAATTGTCATTTTTTCCCCCATGCAGGGGCCCCAAGTGCACATGGGCCCCTGGGCCTGTGCCCATAATGCCCATAATGCCCATTGGTTAATCTGGCCCTGAGTGCAACTGAAATGTTTCAGTTGTGCTAGTTGATGACATGAATAAATAAATGTTAATTTAAAATGCATACTTTTGAATCACAATCTATGTTTAACAGCCTTTATTTCCTAAAAACAGCATGATGTAGACAAAGGCGAGCAATCGAAAACTAATTTCTTTCTAGAAATTATAATTAACAGATTGCAATGAGAATATTTCATGCAAATTATAAAACAAAAGCGTCAAACGATGTCAAACAAGCGTGAGCTGAGCCCTTTTCCCTTGACGCAATGTCTGTTAAATAATTCTCCCAAATATTGAGCTTGTTTATTTGTTAATTCTGCTTTGCCAAATTATTTTTCCCTGTGTATATGCATGCAGCAGTAATAGAAATCATTCTGTTCCATATTAATAGAGTGAAGAGGAGAGCAGAGAGCACATTTTATCTTATAGAGCCCCGCTAAAAATATAATCACACACACGCACAGAGTTGTATTTCATCAGCTATGTAATCTACTTTCAATTCTCCAGCACACTTACTTACAGCCTGATGGGACACACACAAACAAGCGTGTGCTGTCTTTTAATCATGTACTGGACCACCACCACGTTATAACATGCTTAGTAAATATGTTAGAACAATGCTAATTCATGAATACAAGACACTTCATGCAAGAAACATTTTAATGACATGTTTAATAATACTAACAATGTGTTTAAAAAATGTTTAGTAAAATACTAAACATGCTAGCAACGTTATTAAACATGTAAGCCATGTGTTTAAATGTTATAAACATGTTAGCAACATGCTATGAGAGTTGTGTTAACAATGTTTGTGAGATGCAAGTGTTAGCAAAATGGTCCAATATGTCAGCCATTAGTTACAACATAGTACAAACATGCTAAAATATGTATTGAAGTTACTAGAAACTAACATGAAATTTACCGTTTCATGCTTTTTTTGATAGATGGTAGCATTGCAATAAAGCATGCTAGAAAAAGACTAAACATGCTAGCAACATGCTAAAACATGTTAGTCATGTGTTAAATGTTATAAACATGTTAGCAACATGCTAAAACATGTATGTTATCAATGTTTATAAGATGCAAGTGCTAGCAAAATGTTAAAACATGGCAGCCATTAGCTAAAACATGTTAGAAACTGTGTATCAAAGTTTTTAGAAACTAATTTGAAATTTACAGTTTCATGCTCTTTTGACGCACAGTAACAT
The DNA here is from genome assembly GCF_903798145.1 of Danio aesculapii. Classification (NCBI taxonomy): domain Eukaryota; kingdom Metazoa; phylum Chordata; class Actinopteri; order Cypriniformes; family Danionidae; genus Danio; species Danio aesculapii. The sequence goes on along the minus strand of NC_079459.1, from coordinate 24,900,013 downwards.
AGCTGTAAAGCATGCTAGAAAAAGCCTAAACATGCTAAAAACATGCTAAAATATAGCTAAGTGTAATATAGCTAACTTTATAAACCTGTTAGCAACATGCTATTGTTGTGTAAGCAATGTTTATAAGATGCAAGTGCAAGCAACACTAATAAAACATGGCAGACATTAGCTAAAACATGTTATAAACATGTTAAAATGTCTATCACCGTTACTAGAAACTAGCATAAATTTACTGTTTAATGCTATTTTGACACATGGTAGCATATTGTTAAACCATACTAAAAAAATACTAAACATGCTAGCAACGTGTTAAAACATGGCAGCCATGTGTTAAAACATTATAAACATGTTAGCAACATGCTATGAGAGTTGTTTTAGCAATGTTTGTGAGATGCATGTGCTAGCAACACAATAAAACATGGCAGCTATTAGCTAAACATGCTAAAATATGTTTCAAAGTTACTAAAACTAGCATGAAATTTAGTTTCATGCAATGTTGACACATGGTAGCATATCGTTAAAGCATGCTAGAAAAAAATAACAAATATATTAGCAACATGCTAAAATATGGCAGTTGTGTTAGCAATGTTTATAAGATGTTAGTACATGCTAAACATGACAGCCATGAGCTAAATCATATTAGTAATTTACTATTACATGCTATTTTGATGTGTAACGTTATTTAGCTATTCTCACTAAGTCAATACACTTATCAGCTTTTGAAGTTATACTTTTGTTGAAACAAGATAGCTGTGTTAGAAATGTTCATAACATGCTACTACATGGTAGCTAAACCAAAGAAAAGCTAAACATGCTAACAACATGCTAAAACATGGCAGCCATTTGTTAACTTTATAAACATGTTAGCAGCATGCTAAAGCATGACATTTGTGTTAGCAATAATTATAAGATGCCAGTACATACTAGCTACATGTTAAAACATGAGAGCAATGTGCTAGAACATGAAAGAAACATGCTAAAATATGTATAAGTTACTATAAGCTAGCACAAAATGTGCTGTTTCATGGTATTGATGTGCTTTTCATAAATAACACCTTGCCCTTTGCCTTATGCATTATCATAAAGTTGGCACTGGCCGTGTTGCCACCCTACTGAAATAAAACAGCTTAAACCAGCCTAGGCTGGTTGGCTGGTTTTAGCTGGTCGACCAGCCTGGTTTTAGAGGGGTTTTGGCCATTTCCAGGCTGGTTTCCAGTCTTTTCCAGCCTGGTCTTAGCTGGTCAGGCTGGAAAATGCTAAAACCAGCTTGGCCAGCCTAGTCAGGCTGGGAGCCCAGCCAAAAACAGCTATGTCCAGCTTAAACCAGGCTGGTCAAGCTGGTTTTAGCTGGATTTTGCTGGTCATTTTCTAGCCTGACCAGCTAAGACCAGGCTGGAAATGGCTGGAAACCAGCCTGGAAATGGCCAAAACCCCTCTAAAACCAGGCTGGTCAACCAGCTAAAACCAGCCAACCAGCCTAGGCTGGTTTAAGCTGGATTTTTCAGCAGGGCAGATAACAGCTTCCAGATTTGATTTAATAACATTGAATAGCTCATTGGTGGAAAAACCAGGAAGTAGCTTTCTGTTTTCTGTCAAGTTATTTAGCTATCCTCGCTTAAGTTCAAACTTTTGTTAAAACAAGATAGCTGTGTTACATATGTTCATAACATGCTACTACAGTACATGCTAGCAAATAGCATTAAAGCATGCTAGAATAAAAGGCTAAACATGCTAATGTGTAAGAGTTGGAAAAACAAATAATGATTCCTTAAGTCTTCTGAAGTTAAAACATTTGTACTGTGTCATCTAAAATAAACAAACACATGCAATCTCACTTTAGACCATCTCTACTATTAAGTCTCATTATATTCAAACATAACAAAACAAAAACAATCCTTTACTCAATCTCATACATATAACTGTCAATTGTAAATCCAGAGAAACCAGAAACTTCCAATTTTATAACAATATACTTTATATATATATATATATATATATATATATATATATATATATATATATATATATATATATATATATATATATATATATATATATATAAAATCGCATAAAACATGAGAGTATTGCATTTTAATAATAATTAGTTCACAACATGACGTCAGATTTCATCGTTTTTTTATGAGAATGATCCACTTAGTCAAAACGGCAGCTGTATTTCTGCAGATACTGCTTCAGCAACGCACAAATATAAATGCTTACAACGTTTTCAAGGGTCACTCGTCACAAACTGGAGCTCATTGAAAGCCTGCACAGCGAGGTTCTGCTGAAAGCTGCTCTTAAGAGGAACACAAAAGCCTCGCGCACATATATCATGTTGCGTGGGTCTGCGAGAGGTAAATAATTTATCTGGAGATTTATATGGAAAGGTGAAGAAATGTCCCTCTAATGGCTTTAATATAGCAGGCTCCAGGCTTCATCCATCACTGTAGGGCTGCGCTGATTCCTTTCTTTTTCTTTCTTTCTTTCCTTCCTTCTTTCTTTCATTCACGCTGTTCATGATGGCCAGTGTTTAACCCTGATTCAACCCTCATCCTTTGTCTTAATTACTGTCTCTGGGGACCGATTTTTTCAGTGTTTCTGCTCCTCCATCTGTAACCTGGTCTATGGCGTGTGTATTTCCTGCTGTTGTTTTTCTCATTCGTCAAGCCTTTAGCTCATCTTCTGCAGTCTGCATGTGATAAATGTAGGACTGGAAGTGGAGGAGGTCAGGATGGACAAGCACAGAATTACTCAAAAAACAATTGAGTACATGTATGAAATGTACACTCGCTACTGTATTGTCTTTTTTCTTTTGCAAAGGAAAATTCAGCTATATGCAGTATATTTCATATTATTGTATTTTACGAACACCTTTTTTAAATATTTATTTTTTATTTATATTTATTTTAATATATATATATATATATATATATATATATATATATATATATATATATATATATATATATATATATATATATATATATATATATATATACATCCCTTCAAAATTTTTATTCTTATTCATTATTTCACAAATGGTGTTTATTAGACCAAGGACAGTTGCTATAACCGACAGTTTTAAAAAGCAATCCAAAAAAAGAAACGCCCTCGCCTGGTTTGTGCAACGTTTTTAGATTTTTACCACATTCTCACCCTGCTATTTACTTATTTCTTTTCTTTTATTTTTTGGCTTTTGTTTTTGTCTTACCCGCTTTCTGGAACTGCTCTTTGCCAGACTCAAACCCCGTCTTCGTGGTCAACTCCTCTCTGCATCTCAAGTCCGGCGATGTCCATGGCGAGCCACTGGACAAACTGGTAACAGTGAGAAAGCAGTCCATATGGAGGTAAATACAGCATCATACCACCCCATAGCATTTGTTTTAAAGACAAAATGCAGCCATATGTACCTCTGGGGGCTGGAATTAAAGCAGTTAAAAATTTATAAGGATTTTAAGGTAAAAAAAATTTAGCTCCCTAGAGAAATGTATATTTTTTCAGTTGTCTTTTTCAATTTGTCAATTGTCAGTTTAATAAAATGTTGTTATCCAATAACTTGCCTATAAACAACTGACCTAGTTAAGTTTTTAAAGCCCTTAAAAGCTGAATACTAGCATCTTGCAAAATAAATAGAAACATTATGTATTGTCATTATCTCAAAGACTATAAATTAGTTATAAAAGATTAATCAATTTTTGCATTAAGCAACACTTGGGAAATATTTTTATAATAATAAAAATTTCAACTATATATATATATATATATATATATATATATATATATATATATATATATATATATATATATATATATATATATATATATATATAGTTGAAATTTTAATTCTTTTAAAAATTAAAAGAATATATATTAGTATATGCACAAGCCTTGTTCATATGTAGTTCATATTAGTAAATACATTAACTAATGAAACATTATACTAAAGGGTGACCATATTGTACTACGAACATTCTAGTTTTATTTAATTGAATTTTAAAATATATTAAAACAAAACAAATTCAAAACATTGCAGCTTTCCATCAAATAAATTCACCCTTCTTTCAGCAATAGAGTACAAACAGCCAGTGTTAACTCTTTACAGTGTCCGTCACTTCTTCACAAGAAACGTGTGGTTAGAAAAATCAGACAGACAGCTTTATATTAGCGCTTCTCTCGGTCTCTCAGAGATGAAACTGTCAATGTACCTCTGCGTAATTGCTGTGATTATGCTGTTACCGCCTCATGTCAAATTACACATCCGCAACAGGACACGTCGAGAATCTGCTGACAATTTTCATTATGCACTCACTCGAGCCCAAAGAATATATTACACACCTTCAAGCCACTGCCGCTCTCTTCTGTGGTGACGATCGAGATGGATTGGGGGCCAGTGGATCGTCAATGCCAAATTAAAGACTTGACATCGACTGTCATAAAGTAATTCTGTGTTTTCATCTCTCGCTCTGAACTGACGATGGTAGATGACAGCTGAATCTGAAACAGTCAAATAAAACGCCATCTTTCCTTTTTTGTATAGTCTGACATTATGTACTTAATATTCAAATTTAAAACAGAATAAAATCGCTACAACTTTACCTTTCAGATGAATGATAATGTAAATATAAGTACCTTTAATTTGATTCAAACTTAAAAGGTTTTAATGAGTAAAATCGGTGTGGATATATTTAAAAAGCTAAATAAATAAATACATAAATTTACTTAAATTGACACTCTCCAAACTGTAGCAAACCACATTTCAAAAACTGAAAACTGCATCTAAAATACACTACCTGACAAAAGTCTTGTCGCTTGTCCAAGCTTTAGGAACAAATAATAACTTGACTTCTAGGTGATCATTTGGTATCAGAATAGCTTATATGAAAGGCAAAGGGCTCTAGATTACGCTTATTTTACCAAAAGAAAATATGATTATGCCTTGATTTTTTTATTATTTAATTAGAACTGTAAGATCTGACTTTGTTTAGACAAAGGTCTTGTCACTTAACAGAAATAATGTGCTTGCAGAACTCCAAGAGTTCATCAAGATTGTTTGGTTTCATCTTCACTGCTTCCTTCATCTTACCTCAGAAATGCTCAATAATGTTCATGTTTTGTGACGGGGCTGGCCAATCCTGGAACACCTTGATCTTCTTTGCTTTCAGGAACTATCCTGCTGAAGAATTTGTCCTCTCCTGAGGTTTGTAATGTAATGGGCAGCACAAATATCTTGATACCTCAGGCTGTTGATGTTACCATCCACTCTGCAGATCTCTCAAAGGCCCCTAAACTGAATGTTACCCCAAACCATGATTTTTCCTTCACCAAACTTGACTGATTTTTGTAAGAATCTTGGGTCCATGCAGGTTTCAATAGGTCTTCTGCAGTATTTGTGATGCAGTTCAACAGATGATTCATCAGAAAAATCTATCTTTTGCCACCTTTTCAAATGATCAACTAGAAGTTATTATTTGTTTGTTGCTCTTACAACTGGGATCAACAACAAGACTTTTGTCTGGCAGTGTATACTGAAATAAAACACAATCTTGTTTTTTATTTATTTATTTATTTATTTATTTTTGCATTGTCTGACACTGTGTACATATAAAAATAAATAGTCAAACTAAAACTGAATAAAATTGCAACAACTTTACATTTCAGATGAATGATAATGTAGATATAATATAAATTAAAACTGCTTTAAACGTAATGAATAAAATCAATATATTATATGAATTATATGAATAATATGAATATATTTAAAAAGCAAAATATATTATACATTTTGTAAATTATATTATAAAAAAAATTATTATATTATAAAATTTGCTAAATTGTGTGTGTGTGTGGGGGGGGGGGGGGGGGGTTCATCAATCATTAAATTGATTTAACTTATTAATTAAATGGTCAAACTAAAACCAGAATAAATTAAAAGTAGTTTGACAAGATAAATAAAAAAATACATAAAATCCAAGTTAATTTAAATAAATTAATTTTTATAAGTTAAAAATATATTTAGAATAAAGAAATTTGATTAAGTAAAAAAAATAATTTGATTAAGCAAAAATAAATGTTAATTTATTTAAATAAAAATGATTCAAGCTTTAAAACTCTTAATGAAAACTCATCTAAAACAAAATATCAACAAAACTATATAGATATACAGAGTAATATTGGATGAAACTTGTGCAAATCTGTTTTATTATTTTTACACAAGTCAGTACAAAAGCCAAAGCCGCAAGTAAACTAACAAAACAATTTGATAAAATAATAAATAAAAGAGTTAGCAGAAAACATCATGAAATCATCATTAAAAGAAAAAAAACAAAAAACAAACAAGGATGCTATTAAAAAAATACATTACGCTGAATTTGTTGTTAGTTTGATTTTAAATGCCTTATTTGAATTCAATTTTTTTTGTTTCATTTGTATAGAAATAAAATTAAAAAGGCTATTTAAATCATTAAAAAATAAATAATAGTATCTTTTACTGTGTTTTTTTCACACTTTTTTGTTGAAATGCACCAATATTGACTTTCCATTTTAATTGACAAACATTATTTATCAAAGGAGAGGTATTCATTTATATTTTGGGCCTACACTGCAAAATAAATGCTGGGTTGCACACAATTCTTTCATGTTGTCCCAACACAAATCAATTAAGTTCACTTAATTGTTTTTACAAATTTAAGTGGATTGAACATAAAACAATTAAGTTGTCTGAAAAAAAAGTGTTGATTCAGCTCATTTTAAATAAGTACTTCAAACAAGCAAACATTTTTTAAGTGTATTTAAAAAGTGTAGCAAAGCGGGTCTCAAAAAAAAATCATCTGAGCATTTGGCTTGATCAAATCAAAAGGCGTTTTTTACGGTGCGGGTGAAATCAAACAGGTCTTGAGGGAAATGAATCAGGAGCTGAGCTCAGTTTCCTCTCATCAGATAAAGGATCTCCATCTGGGGCACGAGGGAGATTCACCATCTGTAAGAGGTACAACAGGTCATGAGCGAGACTCCATCAGAGAGAGAGAGAGGGAGATCAGAGCTCATATCAGTTTACTGTAATTATACCGGCAGATTTACAGCATTACTCAAACTTTTCATCACACATGTTTAGAAAGAGGGCGAGGTGGTGATGCAGTAGGTAGTGCTGTCTCCTCACAGCAAGAAGGTCACTGGTTTGAGCCTCGGCTGGGTCAGTTGGCATTTCTGTGTGGAGTTTGCATTTTTTTCTCGCATTCGCGGGGGTTTCCTCCGGGTGCTCCGGTTTCCCCCACAAGTCCAAAGACATGCGATACAGGTGAATTAGGTAAGCTAAAATTTTTGTAGTGTATGTGAATATATGTGTGTGAATGAGAGTGTATGGGTGTTTCCCAGTCATGGGTTGCGGCTGGAAGGGCATCCGATGTGTAAAACATATGCTGGATAAGTTGGCGGTTCATTCCACTGTGGCGACCGCAGATTAATAAAGAGACTAAGCCGAAAAGAAAATTAATGAATGAATAAAGGTTTAGAAAGTACAAGTGTTGAGAGAAGCAACCCAAGATGCACTTATGTGTTTAATGAAGCCATACAGTTGAATCAAAATTATTAGCCCTCCCGTAATTTTTCTTTTCTTTTTTTAATATTTACTAAACAATGCTTAGCAGAGTAAGGAATTTTTCTCAGCATTTCCTACTTTTCTTCTGGAGAAAGTCTTATTTTGGATAGTTTTTGGAGTTTGGAAGACTGCTTTCATACATCTCTGTAATGACTTGAATACCTTATTAACAAAGTCATCTGGAATGTCCAAGAAAGCATTCTTGCAGGACTCAAGCTACCCTAGACATGCTCAATAATGTTCATGTCTGGTGACTGGGCTGGCCAATCCTGGAGCAGCTTGAACTTCTTTGCTTTCAGGAATTTTGATGTGGTGGCTGAAGAATGAGAAGGAGCGCTATCCTGCTGAAGAATTTGCCCTATCCTGTAGTTTGTAATGTAATGGGCAGCACAAATGTCTTGATACCTCAGGCTGTTGATGTTGCCATTCACTGCAGATCTCTCGCACACCCCCATACAGAATGTAATCCCAAACTATGATTTTTCCTTCATCAAACTTGAGTGATTTCTGGGCCATGCGGGTTCCAATAGGTCCTCTGCAGTATTTGTGATGTTTGGGATGCAGTTCAACAGATGATTCATAGAAAAAATTGACCTTCTGCCACTTTTCCAAATGATCAACTAGAAGTCAAGTTAATATTTGTTTGCTGCTCTTACAACTGGGATTGTTGTAAGGGATTGCGTAAATAGACGCGTGAACATTTAGTTTACTCCCTTCATTCAGGCGTCAAATCCACTTCACAATAGACGCGGAGTCGCATCATGGGCAGGACTTCTGTCTGCCTGGTGACTGCAGCTTTGTTGCTAAATGGCTATCTTGGATTTTATTGCGGGAATAATTTCTGTGTCTAAGTCCACTAGATGTTTTCAGAGGTGCACCCAGCTCTGTGAGCTCATAAACTCCTCATGAAACTTAACCTGGATGATGGAAGCTTTCAGCGGTGCTTCTGACTGAACAGAGCCGAGTTTGATCAACTGTTGTAGGTGTCAGCAGGAGGATTTCCCCCAGGACACCAACAACAGGTACTACGTCATATTTACTACATCACTACATGCCCCTACAAGAGAAAGCTTCTGATTGGTTAAGGCACGATCGTCTGCTGAAGTTCAGATTTTTCCAACTTGAGCGATTAGCGCAAAACGCGCATTAAGCACATCAATCGCGCAAAACGCTCAACTCGCGCCGCTTCATTCGCGCGAATTGCATCACTCGCGCTGCATCATTTGTGCATATCGCGCCGCAGAATGTCTATTCGAGCCTTTGACTTAACATGTAAATCACTCGCGCTTCACGCTTCTAGCGCGTCTGGTGTGAATGCAGCATCAGAGAGAGGAGTTATTTCTGAAGCTGGATTCCTCATGACCATACCTTGAGAAGTACTTGTTAGGTGCAATAACGTTAATTCTGGTGCTGTGCTCAAAAATACTTTAATAATTTGTAGTAAGTACTTTAATGTTTTTGAACAACACATTAGTGAAGTACTCAAATTAATTTGTTGTGGTACTTAAAAATAAATAAATAAATAAAATAAAAATAAAATAATAATTATAATAAAAATAATAAAAGTTTGCTGTAGTAAAGCCTAAAGTATACTATAGTAAATACTATTAGTTCAGGATAGATACTAATGATACTACATTATGTAGTGTAATTCATTAATGAAGAGTTATAAATATATATACACAATATAATGCTTATTCCTACATATTTCCCTTTACCTTGTTTTATGTTGCGTGTGTGCGCATGTCCTTGTCTTAAGTTGTCAAGTTTCAATAGTATTTATAAAATTTCAATTCAGTTACTATTTTTATACTATAAATTTATTATGATTATATGTTTCTATGTATGTTTTGTTACATTATATATATTAAACAGTTCAAGTAAGCTCAATTAAATTTTGTATTTATTACAATGCTGATAAACATGAACAAAAAATACAATCAAAATAGAATTTTTTACTTAATTTTTATATTTTCATTTAATTTTTAGGTTAAACTATTTTTTTCCAGCAAAAGTTTATAGTACATCAAGTAATGAAAATGTTTTTTGTTTAGTAAACCAAAACATTTCTGTCTATGTGAGTGTGTGTGTGTGTGTGTGTGTGTGTGTGTGTGTGTGTGTGTGTGTGTGTGTGTGTGTGTGTGTGTGTGTGTGTGTGTGTGTGTGTGTGTGTGTGCTTTTAAAAGAACAAAAAGATAAATAAATAAACACAGCTAAATAATTATAATATAATAGGACGATTTTGGAATATGAAAACACCAAATGTCATCAAAGACTCTTGAGCAACTGTGTAAACAGTTTATTTAAGCGTTAATCAGAGGAAATTTAGACCACCGAGCCAAGAATCAGCACGACTGTCCCTTTCACTTCTCTGTTTTATTAATTCCGTTTCTCCTCCGCGTTTCTAATGAGAGTCAGCAGGTATTCAGAAAGGGATTCTGTGATTCAAAATTAAAAGGCGGCGTTTGAAAGGCAGATTTTCCTAATACTCCTGCCCTCCCGCAAAGCCTCATCCGCCTTCAAAGACGCCTCTTCAATCCTGCATCCAGACTCCGGCCTGGAGCTCCAGGAGCAGCGTGAGGATATTAAATATTGAGACATACGCACATCATTATATTAAGCACTATGACAAAAAGCACTCGCATTTTGACCGTTTTGCAAAGTCAAATCAGTCAAATGATGATACATCAATGCATGATAAGAGAAAAGCATCATACTGATAAAAGATAAAGTCCCTGCTAAAAAAACAGCTTAAACCAGCCTAGGCTGGTTAGCTGGTTTTAGCTGGTTGACCAGCCTGGTTTTAGAGGGGTTTTGGCCTTTTCCAGGCTGGTTTCCAGCCATTGTCTTAGCTGGTCAGGCTGGAAATTGACCAGCTAAAACCACCTTGACCGACCTGGTTTAAGCTGGACATAGCTGGTTTTGGCTGGGCTCCAAGCCTGGTTAGGCTGGTCAAGCTGGTTTTAGCATGTCATCTTTCAGCCTGACCAGCTAAGATCAGGCTGGAAATAGCTGGAAACCAGCCTGTAAATGGCCAAAACCCCTCTAAAACCAGGCTGGTCAACCAGCTAAAACCAGCTAACCAGCCTAGGCTGGTTTAGGCTGTTTTTTTCAGCAGGGGTATTAAAGAATAAAACATGCACTGTAAAATATCACAATATCACACTGTATATTTTTCCTCAATTTGAGTTGAACGGAAAGAAGATTTTGTTCCAACATATTTCTAAACATAAAAGCTTTAATACTTCATTTCTATTAATTATTCTATTAATCTTATTTCTGATTTCTTTGCCATGATAACAGTACATAATATTTTACTAGATATTTTTCAAGACAGCTTAAAGTGACAATTTATTACATTAAATAGGCAAGTTATTGTATAACTGCGGTTTGTTCTGTAGACAATTGAAAAAAAATATTGCTTAAAGGGGTTAATATTATTGACCTTAAATTGGTTTTAAAAATTAAAAACTACATTTATTGTAGCTGAAATGAAACAAGTAAGACTTTACTGTAATGTATATGTATATTATTTCAACAAGCAACCAATTAAAATCTTATATAATACATATTTAAAAAACAAACATGAATAATCATTATGGTTTACTTTTAAAAATGTATATTTTTAAAATGTTTTACTTAGTCCCCCTGAGACTTATAGGTAAGTTTATATTTACTTACATTTAAATGTTGATCGATCCAAAATGAAATCTTGTACAGTCCATACACTGTGCATATTTATTTTGTATGTAAATATTGTATGTAAATAATGCTTATTTATATATTAAATATTTTATATTAAGTACTGACTGTATGGGACAGTATGGGACATATGTGTTTGGCATATGTATGGACATATATGTCTCTGAAATAAATGAGACATTTATTTGTTATACAGAAGGGATGTATACCTTTCTGGCATATAAATGGAAACAGATGTTTCTGACATGTATGGGACATACATTATGTGTTTTATACATAAATGTGCCATATATGTTTCTGGCATATACCTGTATGTGACCTATATATGTTATAAATTTAGGGGACATACATGTTTCTGACATAAATGGGACATATACGTTTCTGACATATATGTTTCTGGCATACAAGTGGACATATATGTTTCTGACATGTTTTACAAATATAGACACGTTTCTGGCATATATGTGGACATATTCAGTTGAAGTCAGAATTATTAGCCCCCCCCTGTTTATTTTCCCCCCCAATTTCTGTTTAACACAGAGAAGATTTTTAGATTTCTAAACATAATAGTTTTACTAACTCATTTCTAATAACTGATTTATTTTATCTTTGTCATGATGACAGTAAATAATATTTTACAAAAAATTTTTCAAGACACTTCTATACAGCTTAAAGTGACATTTAAAGGCTTAACTAGGTTAATCAGGTTAACTAGGCAGGTTAGGGTAATTAGGCAAGTTATTGTATAACGATGGTTTGTTCTGTAGACTATCGAAAAAAAAAATTGCTTAAAGGGGCTAATAATTTTGACCTTAAAATGGTGTTTAAAAAATTAAAAACTGTTTTTATTCTAGCCGAAATAAAACAAATAAGACTTTCTCCAGAAGAAAAAATATTATCAGACATACTGTAAAAATTTTTTTGCTCTGTTAAACATAATTTGTGAAATTTATTAAAAAAAATAAAATGGGGGCTAATAATTCTGACTTCAACTGTATGTTTCTGACATATATGGGACATATTTGTGTTTTACATGTATGGATGGACATATATGTTTCTGGCAGAAATGTGGACATACTGTATACGTTTTTGACATATGGGATATATATGTTTCTGGCACATATGTGGACATGTTTCTGACATATATGGGACATATATGTGCTATACATGTAGGGGACTTATATGTGTGTGACATATATGGGACATGTATGTTTCTGGCATATACTGTATGTGGACATAAATGTTTCTGATATATTTGGGAATGGGACATTTGGGAAAGGGACATATATATGCTACACATGTAGGGGACATATATGTTTTTGGCATATATGGAACATATAGGTTTCTAGGGGACGTATATGTTTTACATATATGGACATATATGTTTCTGAGATATATAGGACATATATGTGTTTTGCATATATGGACATATATGTTTCTGTCATACATGTGGATATATGTGTTTTACATATATGGACATATTTGTCGACATATGTTTCTGACATATGGGACTCATATGTGTTTGACATATATGCACATATATGTTTCTTGCATATATGTGGACTTGTATGTTTCTGACATATGGGACATATGTGTTTTACATATATGGACATATTTATTGACATTTATTTCTGACATAAATGGACATAAATGTTTCTGACCTATAGTCCTGACATATATGGGACATACAATTGAAGTCAGAATTATTAGCCCGCCTGAACTATTAGCCCCCTTTTTATTTTTTCCCCAATTTCTTACTAAACATAATAGTTTTAATAACTTATTTCTAATAACTGATTGATTTTATCTTTGCCATGATGACAGTAAATAATATTTTACTAGATATTTTACAAGACACTACTATACAGCTTAAAGTGACATTTAAAGGCTTAACTAGGGTAATTAGGCAGGTTAGGGTAATTAGGCAAGTTATTGTATAACGATGGCTTTTTCTATAGACTATCTGAAAAAAATTGCTTAAAAAGGGCTAATAATTTTGACTTTAAAAGGGTGTTTAAAAAAAATTTAAAACTGCTTTTATTCTAGCCAAAATAAAATCAATAAGACTTTCCCCAGAAGAAAAGATATTATCAGACATACTGTGAAAATTTCCTTGCTCTGTTAAACATTAATTAGGAAATATTTAAAAAAGCAAAAAAAATTCAGAGGGGGGCTAATAATTCTGACTTCAACTGTATATGTTTCTGGCATATATGGGTCATATATGTGTTTTACGTATATGGACATATAGATTTCTGAGATATATATTTCTGACATATATGGGACATAAATGATTCTGACATGTATGGGACGTGTGTTTCTTGCATATTTGTGGACATGTATTTTTCTGACAAATATGGCACATACTGTATATGTTGCTGACATACATGGGATCAATGTGTTTCTGGCATATATGTGGACATATATGTGTTTTGCAATACACTCTTATTCACACACATACACTATACGGCCAATTTAGTTTATTCACCTGTACCGCACATGATTGGACTGTGTGGGAAACCGGAGCACCCAGAGGAAACCCACGCCAACACAGGGAGAACATGTAAACTCCACATAGAAATGCCAACTGACCCAGCCGAAACTCGAACCAGTGACTTGCTGTGAAGCAACAGTGCTAACCACTGAGCCACCAATTATAATAATTTATAATATAAAATAAAATAAACATGTTTTTATTAAAATCAATAAATAAATAATTGTAAAATAATAATATAAAAAGATTTGGTAAATTTGTTTTAAAAATAAATAAATAAATAATAAAAATGTCTGCATTACTATTTAATCTAATTAACATGTTAAAGTAACAACCCTGGTATAAACATTTAAAAGAAACATTTAAAATTACATTTCTGTAAAATATTTAACTCTATGCAAAAGTGCAAGCTGGGAAATGAGGCTACTTGTTCAACCTACTTATTTAAAATGAATTAAATGAATTTAAAATTAATTATTAACACAATATCTAAGTTTTTGAGGGACAAGTTAATTGTTTTATGTTCATTCTACTTAAATTTGTGAAAAAAATTAATTTAATTAAACAATTTGTGTTGGGACAACATGAAGGCATTGTTTGGAAAACAGCTTTTTTTACAGTGTAAAGCTGCGGTCACACTGGGCTTTTCTTCCCGTAGACTTCCATTCATACGCACGCGAATGCGTCAGACCAGAAACGCAGGCTCATGCGTTAAGTTTCGCAGTTCGCTGCGGTGCAAAGTTCAAGCTTTGTGAACTTTGACCTGCGAAATCACATCACTTGACTGCGTGAGACCAATCGAGGATTAAAACACAACCTCTCTGGACAGAAATTTTAAATATGGAGCAATCGCTTGCTTTTTTTTAAATGTCTAATCATCTTGTTTAATCCCGCCCCTTTTCGCAGCGCCTTACGACAGAATTTCGCACACACAAAGCCCAGTGGGACCGTAGCTTATAGCAAAACCCAAATAGAAGAGTGAGAGTGTCACACCTTCGGCTTGTTCCTGCTCACCCAATTACCGCTCTCCCTCACAAACCACCTCTCTCCAATCCCGCGAACCATCACCAGCCTTCTAATCACCTGCACCTGTTCCCCGTCATCAAGGACACTATAAAGACCCACCTCATTCTTCCAGTCATCGGCCGGTATTGAAGTTGGATTGTTGTCCTCACCTTTGTTCCTTCGTCTTCTCCTCTTCTTCCATGGATGTTCCTTACATGACTTTGGATCCTTCTCACTGATCAAGGGAAGTGATTACTCTCATATGGTGTTTACTAGAAGATCTGCCATTTACCTGATAAGCTGTGTGTCTGTATACTCACCTACTGATGTTCCCAAAAACGAACCATATGTGAGATCGCTAACATCAGATGTTTACATTACAAGCTGTTGAAGAAGATCAGCTCTGACACCACTCTTCCACTTCCTCACTTTAAGTGACTTGGTTTGAATAAAACTGATAAAAGATAACCATCCTTGTCTACCAGCGTGACGGAGAGATACGTATGTACCAGAATATCATCGATGTATGACGTTTAGAAAAAAAAATGTCATACAGCAAGCGGTCACCGTCGAAGCGACTGGCACATTCTGACCCAACATTACTAGCGATGACAGAAACTGTTCCCTGTAGAACAAGAAAATACAATCCTCATGAATATTTCAAAAGCATCTAGCAGGTATCTGTTGCTACCTTTCAGACCATTCATCTATATATGGTCAAAGGAGGGCTTTATATTCCCATATTCAAGTGGATAAAGCCTATGTAAACACAGTGTAAACAGGCATTTTATACTAAGCACCGCAAATAACAGCATTTTTCCAATCATAAACTAGCGTAAATTACAGCTATTATGTAAATATGAATCCCAACGTGCAATTTTGACTTCTGTCTGAAACACACACAGACGGAAATAGTTACTGAGTTCTAGTTAGTATTACTTGCTGATCTCAGGGTGTTTGATTACTGTTATTATTGTTCATATTGGAGGGAGTGATACCACTCCAACCTTTTATTTTCTCTCAGAAACTACCGAAATAAAGCTTTCATATGAAAATAAGTACAAAAAATTATATATATATATATATATATATATATATATATATATATATATATATATATATATATATATATATATATATATTAGGGATGCAATGATTAGATTTTGGTTGTATCATTATAGTTTGAGGAATAATCACTGTTTCACGGTTATTACGATTATACACATGCATTCATTAATTTCAAAACACTACTAGTTTAGGAAATCACATTAAAACTCCTTTTATTTTCAAGTGTTGTTTATTGCTGCTCAGTAACAAAACAAGACAGCACGAAATAATAAAAAAAAAAAACTAACTAACAATAGTTCATTTCTATTGGACCAAAAAATAAGTGAAAAAAGTTTTTGCCATTTAAACACAAGTAATTATTTTTAAGTAATTAAACATAAGTAGTTATTTTACACTGAAAAGAAATGGCCAAACAATAAATAAATAAATAAATGCATTTGTCTAATGTAAATTTGAGCTACATATTAGCTAAGTATTTCCCTTTAAAGAGAACAAATGCAGTCAAAAGCTCCTGAACCTCTGTCTGAAAGGCACTTTTGATCAACTATGCTACACAATTGTCTGGTATTTTTCACTTTGTTTTTTTCTCTCTTTGAAATAGAATATATATATATATATATATATATATATATATATATATATATATATATATATATATATATATATATATATATATATATATATATATATATATGTATATATATATGTGTATATATATATGTATATATTTCATACAAAGTTTGAAGCTGGTCGGTTCAGTTCTTGTCACATGATTCGCGGCATTCTTTCCACTAGGGGCACCTGGAAAGCGCGAGCGTGTCACACCGCTCCCAACATGCACACTCAAGCCACATGCCTCCACTGAAAATAACGAATTTGACCATGGAAAAGACTCAACATGTGAACGGCCCTTAGTTAATAGCCTCAGCCAAAGTTAATCCAGGGTGTATGGGTATTAGCCTTGGTGTACAAGCTCGGAACTTCAAACTAGCACACAGTTGGCATAACTTTGTTTAGTTGCAGAAGTTTTGTGCTGTGTAGAATTGCGTTGTTAAGAAGCCTTTACAATTAATCCAGGGTGTATGGGTATTAGCCTTGGTGTACAAGCTCGGAACTTCAAACTAGCACACAGTTGGCATAACTTTGTTTAGTTGCAGAAGTTTTGTGCTGTGTAGAATTGCGTTGTTAAGAAGCCTTTACAATTAATTAACCCTGACAAATTAAAGCATGGTTAATAGTAATGCATCCCAACTGCATCCATGCAACTAGTTAATCATTGCATCCCATAAACATTGTTATGTATACTTTATTTCTAAATGTTTAAATCTCAAAATTTTAAAGGCTTTTTTTAACAAGTGTTTTTATTAGTTTTACATTTTCCAATAATTACCAAGCAACACAGCAACAATAAAAAAATACACGAAATAAGCATGATATAATAATAATAATAATAATAATTATTATTATTATTATTATTATTATTATTATTATTATTATTATTACTATTGTTATATTAAAAATTATTGATTTAAAAAAATTAAGTTATTATTAAAAAACAATTAGGGCATATAAACAGTTTCAATGAAAATACAAAGAGGCAGTCAATAGGGGTAGTGAGCGTATTAAGCATTACACTGCTGCTTAGAATCCACATTATATTGGTCCAGATGATCAAGAAATTGTTGCCATATATTGTAAAACTTCTCAAGATTATCAATAACTCTATAACAGACTCTTTCCATGTGCAATATTTGAGTGGGATAAATTAACCATGTCTTGAACTGAAGAATAGAATCTGATTTCCACAATTTTAGAATGAGACTCTTAGCAATAATCATTCCATAAATTATGGTGCTTTGTATACACACATTATAATCTAATTTTAAAGGCTTATAAGACATTTTCCTTGGTTGCGTAATGATTAAGGAAACATCGTTTCTTGTATTGTTTTAGAAATATTATGGGATTGTTCATTTTAAAAGTAGTGATATTTATTTAAACGAATGTTTAAGTGAAAATAATATTTTCAGAACATTATTAAATGCCAGATAACTTCACTCTAAAAACAGTCCTGGTTGCCTTAAATTTTTAAGCTGAATCAAATTAATCTTATGATCCCATTGTACTTATATAATGCTAAACTTATAAAATTAAGTTATTAACATATGCTGTCATGACTAATTGATCATAATATTTTACAGTGTTTGAATGACAGTCTGAAAAATTTGTTTATTAACTTTGAGAGAACCACGTCAGAATGTTCCTATTATAGAAATGGTCTCAAACTCAATCCCTGGAGAGCCACAGCTCTGCACAGTTTAGCTCCAACCACCTCCAACTCACACCTGCTTAATAGTCTGTAGTAGTCTTAAACACCTGGATTAGTTAACAACTGTGTTTGATTAGGGTTGGAGCAAAACTGTGCAGAGCTGTGGCCCTACAGGAATTGAGTTTGAGACCTATGCATTAAAGCATGGAATGAAGCTGATGAATGTAAATAAAGAAATATAATATGAATAAATAATAAAATGAGAACAATTAAGTAAAAATCACAGTTAAGTTTATTATGCAGCTATGAAATTTAACAGAATTGCCTCTTTTTATTATAAAGTGATTTACTGATCAAAATGTTTAATATTAATCTTATAAATTAATTTATTGTTATTAATAAATTATAATTGCATTAGTCCTTATTGTGTCTTAAACGAAAAACATTTATAAAAATAATCTATTGCGTCTTAAACTAAAAACAAATATCTAAAACCTTTACTAGATTTAGGAAAATCGCTAGATCACAAACCTACTAGAGTTATTAATAAAAGCAAAAATAAATGAAATAAATACACGACAAAGGGCTCATGAATAAATTAAGAAGTTAAAATCAATGCTAAAAATAAGTATTGCCAGGAAGCCTCAATACAGCCGCAATTATGCATGACATCTTTACATTCCGCATTGATATAATAATTGATGGATGTTACATCTGACAGATCTGCGGATGTCTTTAGAAAAGCTTTGCATGATGGGAATTCAGCGACAAACACAATCGTTTTCATCATTACATTCCACCCAGCTTGCCCTCAGACATAAATGTCTATTATTTTACGCATGTCTCTAATAGTAATAATAATGATGAAGGAATTAAGGAAGGACTCCAGCCAAGAAACGGTTCTCAGCCCAGAAATCAGTGTGCCATGAAATGGAGGAGTGAAAGCGCATCATTCACGGCGGTAGGGAACGTATGCTTAAGCTCAAAAATATTATTGACTTTGAAGTGTAATGACCCACGGAGGGTCCACACGCTGAGGAAAGATGCGGCTCTTTTTAATTCAAGGATACATCATGTCTTACTTATCTACACTTGGTTGGTTTGGTCCTAATGATGGGATGTCATCATAACGACAACACATCCAGATGAGAGACGGCTTGTGTTTGCCATTTTTGCCGCTTGTTTTTGGATGTACAAACACATTTAGATTCTGCAAAAGCTGCCAATAAAAGGAAGTAGAGACATATTTGTTGAACAGTATACATTTTGAAAACCAATTTTCAATTGTTTTAGGCCCAAAAAAGTACCAATGTCATGTATAGTAAATTAATTTCTATTAAAAAAAAGACAACAAGCTCCATGAATATCAGTAATATGGTGTCTGAAAGTTACAGTATATATATTTAAAGGACAAAAAAGCTTGGGGAAATGGACTTTAAACTTGTAACAAACAACCATTTCAGTTTAAAAGGGTTCTTTGTATTTTGTATGGTTCTAAATAGGACTGAAGATATAAAGAACCATCTTTTTTAGAGTGTAGCCGGATGGCTTCAGTTTCAGAAAAGCAGAAGTGAAGTGACTTTAACCATTACAGGTTTGATAAAAAAAAGGAGGGAAAAACTGTTTTAGCACAATGATGAACTGGTTCTAAATAGAACTGTTTTTATTTGTAATGAAACCTTTTTAAAGTGGAGTTGAACTGTTGTAATGCAGAGAACGGGTTATGCAGTGCTTTGACAGTTAAAGATTTGAATAACAAAAAGGCAGGAAATAAGACATCCTAAATTCTAACAATTCCAGCATTAAAGGGTTCTTCGGGATGGCATTAAATATATTTCTTGAGTGTGTTTTTTAGATTGTAGACAAGTCTAGATAAACTAATAAATACAGTATATTTTCACTAACTATAGTTTAAATAGCTGTTAGCATACATAGCGAATTACAAACTTAAGTTGAACCACCATTTACTGTACAATTTTAGCCACCTGAGAGTTGCTAGCCATGCTAGCTCTTCCACTAAGCCACTGCCTTTTATTTCATGAAGCCCTGAGGCAGCAAATCATCATCACTACCCCCGAAATCCACCGCAATCCACAACAAGCACATGTAAGTCCTCGTGAAGAGTTCAGGATAGCCAGTCCTGATCCAGCTGGACTGTTGTTTATTTAGCCGCAGGGCGGTTAGCTCCAGCTAGTTCGCTACAAGCGAAGCAGGTTTCACCTCAAAAGACTGCATGGCTCAGTCTGAAGAGTCATTACAGTCAAGGAAACGGTTTGAATTCTAGCCGTGGCCCGTCCTGTTACTTATGCATCAAATGTCTGAAGTCAGAGTCTCTCTCTGAAGACTGATGAGGTCAAATGCAGCAGACATCAATATTCAAGCTGACTGCAAATCAAAAAGTGATTCAAAGGGCATTGCTCATTCATGTGAAAGTTCAGATTGAACTTAAAAAATTGCAACTTTTAATTCTGTTATTTATTTTATTCCTTAGACTGAGTGTAACTCCTTAAAGCAAATGTGAAACTGAAATTCAAACTTCTTGAATTAATCATTTATTCAGATCTTCGGGGCCGTTTCGTATCTTCGGGGAGCTTCTCTGAGCCGGCAGGGGATGAAGATGTGCGAATGAAGTGCTGTTAATATTGTTCTGCTTAAGAAGCCTGTTTTGCCCCATGGAGGGTTTGATAATGTGTGATGCAATACATGTGTCACTGAATGATGCAACCGCGGCTGGGAAATATTAATATACTTCACAAATTGACCAGTATTAATACGCCAGCAAAGTTATGTGTGCTAAAAAACTAAAAACCGGTTCATAAGGAAACACTCAAAAACCTTTACGTCAGATTAAAGGTTATTTGTATTGTGTCTATTAAGTAATTATTAATATATTAGATATTAATTTATCACTAAAACTGTATTTATCATACTTAAACTGACAAAAGTCTTGTCATAGATCCCAGTTGTAAGAGCAACAAATAATCACTTGACATCTAGTTGATCATTTGGAAAAGTGGCAGAAGGTGGATTTTTCAGATGAATCTTCTGTTGAACTGCATCCCAAACATCAGAAATACTGCAGAAGACATATTGGAACCCACATGGACCCAAAGTTCTCACAGAAATCAGTCAAGTTTGGTGAAAGAAAAAGCATGGTTTGGGGTTACATTCAGTATTGGGGAATGCAAGAGATCTGCAGAGTGGATGGCAACATCAACAGCCTAAGGTATCAAGACATTTGTGCTGCGTATTACATTAAAAACTACAGGAGAGGGCAAATTCTTCAGCAGGATAGCACTCCTTCTCATACTTCAGTCAACACATCAGAGTTCCTTAAAGCAGAAAAGGTCAAGATGTTCCAGGATTGTCTAGCCCAGTCACCAGACATGAACATTATTGAGAGGTCAAGAAGTCAGATTATTATTTGTTGCTACTAAAACCTGAATAGGTGACAAGACTTTTGTCTGGTAGTGTATTATTTATAAATATACTGTATATATTTCTTAATTTATTTTGTAACATTGACAACTGATAATTGAAACCGTGATACAATTTTTTGTCATGTTCCGTACTAAACTGCATACAGTGCATATAACTGAAAGAATGTGTGTGTGTGTGTATGTATGCAACATAATATTTAAGCTTTGTATATTACAATTATTTATGTATTTCTTTAGTTTTCTGGCCTCTGTTATGTTTTATCAACTTTAATAGCATATCAAATATTAAAAAATACCTCCCTTATTTGCTATGTTTTTAGGCCAGTGTGAAGAATCTACTGTAAAAGCATATACATTCTGACAGTTCTAAGAGAAAAGCTAACATATGGCAGAACTCGGCAGCTAACTTGTATTCAAGATTGAGCGTGTGTGTGTGCGGACTTTAAACCTGTCGGTGTATTAAGTGAAAATGCCACGCTGGTTCGAGTCTCCTGAGTCTTTGTGAATTGTGAATGAGAGTGAAGTGGAGGGTGACCTGCTCTGACCACACACTGACACCCAGTCAATTAGTAGACTCAAGTTTGTCTGCAGTCCAGCATCAGCCCTGCACACACTCAAGCGCACACACTCGTCTGACCTGACGCCACATCACACACCACTTCTGACAGAAAGATAATGGGTCACAGAGGAAAACAAACACACCTTGTGTCTGTCCTTTCTCTCTAGGAGAACTAAAACCCTGCATTTTGCTTGGTTACGTTTTCTGTAGTTTTCCCTTATTATTTTCATTTTAACCAATGACAGTAGAGGATGATGCCCACCAGATTTAATCTTATGAAGTGCATAGGCATAAATATTAGGGATACACAAACGTTTAAATCCTGGATTGAAACCAAAACTAAAAATTCTGGAAGAAATCAAAAACTGAAAATGCTTTGTATTATTTATTTACTACGTTTTTAAATAACAATACATTTTTTCTCTTTTAATTTAACCTGATAACTCAAATTATCCTGATTTTAAAAACACAAGTTATTAAAATAACCAAATTTTATTAACAGCAATATTTATTGAGTAAAAAATTTGACTAGTGTACGAGGAGCGGTGTCATTTTACCAGCCTTGCCATGGCAGTACACTAACACTACTCCAAGCAGCAGGAACAAGTATACTACATAGAGACGTTCTGTCGGCACATTATTTGAGTGAACTTTGCTTTTTCAGTAACCATGTGTGACTCATACACAGATAAATATAGGCATACACATAAGCTAAATGAGATTTGCATTTTGATAGGGTAAGCTATAATGATGATGTTGAGCTCTCTTTGTTTGTCATAGTAACACACCAAAATGAGTTTCTTAGCATAGAACTTTCCGCAAGCCGTTGAAATGAATGGGTTTCTTAGCATAGCACTTGCCGCAAACCATTGAAATGAATGGGTTTCTTAGCACAGAACTTTCCGCAAGCCATTGAAATGAATGGGTTTGTTAGCATAGCACTTTCCGCAAGCCATTGAAATGAATGGGTTTCTTAGCATAGCACTTTCCGCAAGCCATTGAAATAAATGGGTTTCTTAGCACAGCACTTTCTGCATCCAGTGTGAAAGCGGCTTTAGATCGTGCAGTAAATATGGCTGGAAGGAGAGTGAAACCATCTCACTAAACACCGCTGTTAAGCACAACATTGCCATCTTGGTTATTTTCATTGTTTTTCTTTTTCGAACACAAACTGAAATTGCCATTTTCAGCGTCATTATGTAAATGATATAGGGCAGGCGTGACCAACCCTGTTCCTGGAGATCGACCTTCCTGCAGATTTCAGTTGCAACCCATATCAAACACACCTGCCTGTAATTATCAAATGCTGTTTAGGTCCTAATTAATTGGTTCAGGTGTGTTTGATCAGGGTTGGAGCTGAACTTTGCAGGAAGGACGATCTCCAGGAGCAGGGTTGAGCACCACTGATATAGGACCACATGATTTGGCCTAAAAGCAAAATCTCAATTAATTGAACACTAACTTAATTACGACTAATGATTATTTATTTAATTTTTTTGACCTCATAGTTCACTGATAAGTTTTGTACAATAAATATCTGCAAAAATTACAAGTGGGAGAATTTTGAAGGAAGTGTACAGTACATTACTTGATTTTAAAATAATTGAAGGAAACACACACTGTCTACTATCTATGATTATTTATTGAACATCAACGATGATCAACTGAAATTGCCTAAAATTGCCTACATACATTGCCTAAAACCAACAGTCACTTTTTTTCTCATAAAAAAAGTTAAATATGTAAATTGCCCTTTTGGAAGCAAAATTAATTATTTTCAAAGTCTTTCATATTAAAAGAAGAAAATAAGCAGTATCTCTAAATAAAATAGCTCTTGCATTTCTTAAATCTTCTGTAAACCAATATTTGAATGTAAATATTTATTTTATTGTAATAGAAAATATGCCATTCCAATGCATCTCTGGCGCAGCTTCCAATCATCGTCAATGCAGCGCAAACATGCAACATGTAGTTATATTTTTTAAAAGATGCGCATGTATTCTACTGCTTAAAAGCTGTTCCAGACCATACCCATGTGTTCGACGCAGTAGTATAAATCAGCCCTTATAGAGAAGGGTCATGTGACTCCACACGGGGTAGGTAAAGTGATTGAAAAAATTGACCTGGAAAAATTACATCGATTCTGAATGTCGATTTCGATTACTTTTCGATTAATCGTCCAGCCCTAAAATTATATTTATATATATATATATATATATATATATATATAGCGTATATAAAAATTGTACAAATGCATTATCAATTAGGAAATTCTATTCTAGTTGTACGGTATACATATCCACACTGCATTCTATTACACTGAGGGCTGCAGTAAGGATAAATCAAATTTGAAACCGCACCATCCGAAAACTACTTTTTTTTTTTTTTTTTACTGTATTTCAGTATCCACAAAACGGTCTTCTTTTACAAACATTTAAAAACATTACAGATTCAAAACTTTTAACCAGTCATGTTTATATGTATATTATCTGTTGTTAAAAATAGTTCAATTATTTACATTAAGCATCTTGCGCACAAACACACAACGCCAGCCGTCAAGTTGGAGAAAGTCGCCTAGTCAATAACCTCAAGTTTGTGTAACAGTCGCACGCTACAGCTCGAGTGTTGATTTATTCAAACAGTGAGTCAAAAGACCAACACGGCAATCCAGCGAGTGATGTCTCTGACACGCGTGATAAGTCATCAAAGCCGGAGACGCAGAGGAAAGAAAGAGAGAAAACACGAGAAGAATCTCTTCAGTATTTCCCCGTCCTGTCAAGCAGTCAAGCATTCAGTTGTCAAAGTCAAAGGAAGAGCTTGCTAATCATGTGTGATGCTTCACAATGTGTGTGTGTTTTCAAAAGCTGACGAACGGGGAGAGGAGGCTTTAATTCTGTTGTTCTTTTTATCTGGTCTTCATTGCCCTAAGACTCAAATCACTCCATGACGGCATCTTTATCTGCCGTTACCGGTGCTTTTTTCTTCTTCTCTCATCTCCCCCATCCAGCCCGAAGCACACGCTCTGAGCGCTGTCTGCTAATAGAGGGATTTCTGCTCTCCAGAATAAAAAATACACACATTCCCGTTACAGCAGACTCATGCTGCAAATTCATAGACTGGAAAGCTCAAAAAAAGACAAAATTTGCTATTAAGTTACCACATAAGTAGGCTGGAATCTTTTTACAGAATTTAGTGTTACACTCCAGACCATTAGGTGGCAAAAGTGATTTAACATTGTCTGTATTTTTTGCACTGGAATTTTGTTTTCATTTTTATTGACGATAATGAAATAGATACTTAGAGCACATTACATTTAAAGGGGAAATGAAGCATTCAGTCAAGTTTACATTCTTTTGTCCATTTGATTCCACTTTAATGAAAATATCTTAAACAAACTTGATTAATGTAAGCATTTAGAAGAACACGGCATGTTTTACTATAGAATTTACACCTAGGGCGCCGCCATCTTGGAATATCACTGTATCTGACGTCAAAGGGTTGGTTCCGTTCCCTCGGCTGAACAGATACAGCAGAAGTAATGACTGAAAACGGAGACTAAACAGCCGAATTTAAAACAATGTGTGAAGTTGTGGGCGTGGAGCTGGTTCAAATACAAGCATCAGATGTGTGTCTAATTTAAAAATATATATTTATTTTACTTTTCTTTTTTCCCTTTTAATTATCGATCATTTGACATGTTTTGAACCACTCTCTGTTACACTGCCTGACTTTCTGTCTGGGTTTCAGCCATGGTAGTAACGGACTGAACACAGAGACTGAACAGCCTAATTTAACCTAAGTTGTGGACGTGCATCACAGAGCTGGTGCAAACATAACATATACAAGCATTAAAGTGCCTTAAGTTGTGTATTTTTCTTATTTTAATGTCTTTCGTTTGATCCACTTTGCTCCACTTTCTCATTCATTTGGTTGCCAATACTGCCATGACGTGAATGTTCACCCACTATCCTCCTGACCACCACCAGGTTGGCCCTGTCCAGGGGGTAGGCTCCGCCCCTGCCTTACTCCTTGGCAGTCATAGCTGAATCTACAACCTTTTGATTCAAGCCACAAATGGGACCTCCACCAAAGAAATCCTATGTTTGTTAAATCATACTTTTTGTTAAACAATACTCATCAATAAATTTAATTCAATATCATTTAACTCAATATCATATCCCTGGTCTTTCTGGTAGAATTACTATATACAGGTACATATAGATATAGTAAGAAGAGTACATTTTGATTTTTATGGCAACTTTAGACCTAGAATTGAAGTAAACAAAGTCAGATTTTCAAAGAAAAGAAAGTTGGAGAAAAAGTCAGTACTCTTTCAAACTATATCTTAAACAAGAATATATAACCATTCCCTCTAAAACAGCCAGACTACATATGTGTAGAGAGTTAAGCAGCCAAAGGGTAATAAAAACACAATAAATAAATCCCAGAAGTTGTCCACAAGTATAAAATCTTGCATAAGTCTTGCATGATTCCATACTCCAGTTCATGAGGTAGCGTTGTTTTTATTTCAGTCAATTATAGTCTGAGATTTATATCAATTTGTATCTGCTTTCCATAAATAAAATAAAACCACTTCTGTTCACTTGAACATTCATAAACTAGAATCTAGAAAATGTAAAGACAGGCAAAACTCACAGCTAATATGCTAGTGTGTTCTGAAATTTCGCCAGGTAGTTATTACTGTGTATGAAAAAATGTTTGTCTAAAGAAATTTGACATTTGGTGCCTATTTTGTCATCTACCAAAGGTTATTTCAAAGTGCTATCATTTAGAAAAGCACACCATTCCTTTCAGTAAACAAAATAAATGTATTTCTGCAGAACAAAACCATTTCAGAGCACTTGCGCCAACCGCTAATGCTAACAGAGATGAAGCTACCCTGCATTTCTAAGGTTTCATTTTCATCAAGGTGGTCAAGCCTTGCATTAAGAGCACAGATAAACTCAATAAAAAAGACTTTTCCTCCATAAACAGTTGCACTTCATCTGCCCTTGAAGCTAATTTGGTTGTCGGTGGAGAGCATGTTTTGGCTACGTAGCAGGGGGTTCCTCGCAGGGGTTCTGAATGAAATTGGGAAGTTATCCAGAGCTTTGTTTCCCATCATTTTGGCGGATAAACAAATGTAATGTAATTGCTGTTTTCTTCCTTGCCTAAAAAAACACAGGCTCACACAAACACAGTCGTTCCACATGCTTCAATCATCTGTATTTGTGCTGACATTAGCTTATTGCATTAACATGCTCCCCTCTTTGATCGTAATATTAACATCACACATTATTCCAGCAGTTAAAAGCATCATGGGAGTATTTAAGATTAAACTACAAAAGCTAATTCTGTGAAACAGAAAATAAAGTGCATAAATGAATAAAAATGATGAAAAAATTTTAATAAACATGGAGCTACATTTATTTAATAAAGCATGGTGAAGCAATAATATAAAACGCTACAACTTAAAATAAAAACAGCCATGTTCTGTGTTAAGGAATTTTCAATAGGGATGCACTGATAACTCTTTATAAGCTGATAAATGCTCATTTCATTTCATTTATTTATTAAATTAGTACTTTATTTTAATTATTGATTGATTATTATTTATTTATATTAATTTATTATTTATTACATTTTCTTAGCCTGATTATTAAAACAAACACATAATTCAGACAAATACATTATAAAAACTGTGAAAAAAACGTTATCTTTAACTTTTATCTTTATCAGCTGGCAGAAATCAAGAATTTATTGAATGATCTTTCATTTTCCTAAAGCTCTGGTAACTTTAACATTAAAAATAATTATTTACTGCTGATATACACCATATTATGGTCCCTTACATTTTGTGCATCGTTAATTTTCAACTATTATTATGACCTTACGTGACCTTCAGAATCATTACAATATTATAATTTGGTGAACATTTATTAATTCTGTCATAATGTAACTGTGCTAATGTTCTCGCCTTGGGTGTGCATTATTTTTTTCTATTCATTCAAATGACCCATCATCAATAATTCTTCCTATATATTATGTCTATATATTAGCATGCATACAGTATACTATCTTTATATTCCTCTGAATCAGATTCAAGCACTTGTTCTCAGTCCGCCTTTCCTTAACATCAAACCAGGAGCCGCTAGCTCAGTGCTGAATTATAAATTAGGCTGTCAGGCGACCCACTGTTTATGAGCTTGGGGGGTCATTTAAATTTAATTTGAAATGGGATTTCTCTTTAGGGTCTGTCTGCTCAGCAGAACAGCACCAAAATAACCGAAAAAAAAAACACTGCAACCCCTCAACCTACAGGTCTGGATGATCCAGAACAAGGGAGGGGAACATATCGTATTGTACAGTCAAAAAAAAAAGTTAGCTGTGTCAAAGTGACTCGTCTGGGGAAGTATGAATATACTTCCGTATTCAATCTGGTATGTAACAGAATTGCGGGCACAGGCAAGAGACCTAGAGAAAATTTTTAGTACAGTAGCTGCACTTTGGAAGAAGTCCAAATCTTCAGATTTGGTTCTTAAGAGTTCATTATTATGGAAGGAGAGCTAAGGAAACTTCTGCAAAAATAATGCCAGAAGTTTTAAAGCAGGCCAAAAATGAACTATTTTACGAAAAGCAAGTCGAGGAAAGTGAAGATTGTGAATTGTCACATAATATGGTTTAGAATTTCATACTTATTTGCAATACATTATTTTTTTGGAATATCAAAGTTAAAAGCATGACAAAGTATCTGTTCTACTGCTCATTCACTGCATGGACGGGGCAATCATGACAATCTGGAGGTCAAACTAAGCCTCAGAATGGGGAAGAACTGTGACTTTAATACAATAGTTCACCTTAAAAATAAAAAATTCTATCAATAATTATTCACTCTCTTGTTGTTCAAGATCCAGATAGGTACCAGAAAAAGAGTGTATCTGAGCTTTGGACATTATCAAAAAGGCTATTTTAGAGTTTGGGAGCCATATATGAGAAGGCTCGACCTCCTTTAGTGGACTTTGCTATTCTGGATACTACCATGTAATATTGACAAAACAGTCAACATGTCTTCAGTGGATCAATCCGAATATTATCAAGCTACAAGAATATGTTTGTGCATACATAAAACAAAATTAATCACTTTTTTAAACAGCTTCTTCTCCTCAATGTCAGTATAGGGTGCACACTCATGAGACTGTTGAACAAAGTTAATATTATTGTTTTATGTGCGCACAAAAATATTCTTGTAGTTTGATAATATTGTGACTGAATCACTAGTTATATTCTGTAACCACATAATTTCGCAAAAAAAAAAAAATGTATACTGAGTATTTCCAATGAGCCTGGGGTGAAAATAACACCTCACCTCACTCAAATAACTTCCACCATCACCAAATCTTTGGTATGTGGTAGAAACCGAGATTCTCGTGATGGATGTGCCTGACAAATCTGCAGCAACTGCATGATGCTATCATTTCATTACAGACCCAAATATCTGAGGAATGTTTCCAGGACTTGTTGAATCCACGGCATGAAAAATAAATTCAGTTCTGAAGGTAAAATTGTTCCAATTGCTACTCATAAGGTGAGAGTATACTTCCTGGTTCTCTTTCAATTCAAATAAATACTGATTAATGCATCATTCATTACGTTGAGAATGACAAATACCCCCCAAAAGTTTAAAATGGGTTGAAACAACACAATTCTTGAGATTTTTTTTTTTGGGGGGGGACAACTTAATTGCTTTATATTCAATGCACTTAATTTGGCCAAAAAATTAAGTTAACCTAATCTATTTGTTTTGAGACAACATGAGTTGTGTAGAACCCTGCATTTTTACAGTGAATGACGTTTCATTGTAAGACGTCATTATAAAAAACAAACTAGAATAAAATTTGACCAAAAAAACTGTTTAATTATCCACACATAAAGCTTGTTCACAGCTTGTTTTTATGTCTATGTTTGGATTGCATGTTTATATACTACCTGACAAAAGTATTGTTGGCTATCTTAATTTTAGGAACAACAAATAATAACTTGACTACTAGTTGATCATTTGGTATCAGAAGTGGCTTATATGAAAGACAAAGACCTCTAGATTACACTTATTTTACCAAAATAAAATATCATCATGTCTAATAATATCAATAAAGTCATCTAGAAATGGCAAAGAAAGCATTCTTGCAGGACTCCCAGAGTTCTTCAAGATTCTTTGGATTCATCTTCAATGCCTCCTTAATCTTACCCCAGACATGCTCAATAATGTTCATGTCTGGTGACTGGGCTGGCCAATCCTAGAGCACCTTGACTTTCTTTGCTTTCAGGAACTTTCATATGGAAGCTGAAGTATGAGAAGGAGTGCTATCCAGCCGAAGAATTTGCCCTCTCCTGTAGTTTGTAATGTAATGGGCAGCACAAATGTCTTAATACCTCAGATTGTTGATGTTGCCATCCACTCTGCAAATCTCTTGCATGTTCCCATACTGAATGTAACCCCAAACCATGATTTTTACTTCACCAAACTTGACTGATTTCTGTGAGAATCTTGGGTCCATGCAGGTTCCAATAGGTCTTCTGCAGTATTTGTGATGATTGGGATGCAGTTCACCAGATGATTCATCTGAAAAAATCTACCTTCTGCCACTTTTTCAAATGATCAACTAAAAATCAAGTTATTATTTGTTGCTTATACAACCGAGATAGACAACAAGACTTTTGTCAGGTAGTGTCCTGTATATATAAAACGTATAACACTGTCATTTTGAAACAGTTCATTAATACTAATTTAAAGGTTCCTATTTTTTGTTTTGGAGATTCCTACAATTGGTTAACCATGTGTAAAAATACTTCTGGAAGAAAAAATAACTTTGCAGACTTTTAATTTTCACAAACAGTTATATAACACACTGCATGCACACTAATATCTGGAAAAAAAGCATAATAGGGCTAATTTAAAACAAACTGCTTAAAAGATTTAATTAAGGGAAATGAGTCAGTCTTCAGATATACACAGTTATACTTTAGCCACACTGTTGAGTAACAAGGATCAGCCAAAGAAAATCTCCCGAGCAGAGGTTAAAATAGGACATTTCGGTATCATACCAGCTCGAAATCTCTTTTTCAGACCAAATCCCTCCTACATCTTCTCCATGTAGCATGTCCTCCTACATGCCAAACAGTGACAAGAGCAAATAATGTATCAACACCGACTCTGAGGATGTTAGAAGTGTCTGCCTGCAACAGATGAATCACGAAAAAAGCATAAAATTGACAACTATAAGCCACAAACTGAATGTATCCGCATGCTTTGGGGGCGATTAATACATTTAACAGGCCAAGCATATAAGAAACTTTAATTCGGTTCCAAAAAATCCTGAGAACAAAAAAAAAATTCACTTTTTCGAAGGTCTCAAAAGGTTGCAGCTCAGAAGCCCTGCCAGCAAATCCGCCTGGAGATTTCTTGCATGTCAAATGATTGTGATGCATTTCAATAAGCACAGTGGGAAGCTTCCTTTTCATCATCCTGCCGGTGTGCACTGATTCCCCCAGTCCGAATGCTGCATTTCTGCTGCGTTCTTCTGTGTTCGTAAGTAATCGCTTATCTATGCGGAGCATTTGTGCCTGGCGAATTTGAATATTTATTTAGGTACCACGAATATAATAAGAGTTTATTGTGTTAGTCAGCACATCCAGAGGGATAAGCGTTTGCATCATTTATGAGATACGGCGCCTAAATTTTGTTTGAAATATTACACACAAATCTACACGCAAGTTTACTATATATACAGTCACCGGCCTGTTTATTAGGCACATGCTCAGCTGATTTTTAATGTAAATAGCTACTAAGCTACTCACATAGCATCAACTTCACTGATATTTACAGTAGCATGCATATTCAAGCATTAGGATTGAGGATAAAGGTGGTTTAAGTGACTTTAAACATGCATGGTAGTTGTTGGCAGATGCGCTGAATTGATTATTTTACAGAGGTGGATTCCAGAAAGCAAGGTTAGCTTACCATCTACTAAACCCTGAACTCCGGGCTGAATAACAACCCTAAATCTGATTAATTGAGGTATATATTGGTTACAAAACTCCTTCTGGAAGTAAAATCTGTCAACTCAGAATATGTTAGCCGTAAACACAAAAATAAATCTCAACAGAATGCCAAAACCACAAAAATCACCATGTAAACAGATGCCTAAAAGCAACGTGCCACACATCTCTTTTCTCTTTCTTCTGTTTAATGAGGTGTGACATCCTCAAAGATGACACTTCATGAAAGTATTCATTGGATTTACTCTTTTTTTTTTTTTTAAGGTAAGTGGTTGCAAACAATTAATACGGGCCGAATTTAAACAAACAAATTAAGTTAAACATTGCTACATTTAATTTGTTTAAATTTAGCCTATATAAATTGTTTGCAACCACTTACTTGAGTAAATAAAATGAATCATGTTTTTTCAGTGTACTTCATTTTGTAATACCGATTTTAATGGCACAATATGTAACAATTTTCCTATATATTTTTCTTACACTCACCCGCCACTTTATTAGGTACACCTTACTAGCACCAGGTTAGACCCACTTTTGCATTCAGAACTGCCTTAATCCTTTTGTGGCATAGATTCAGCAAGGTATTGGAAATATTCCTCAGAGACTTTGGTCCATATTGACATGATAGCATCATGTAGTTGCTACAGATTTGTCGGCTGCACATCCATGATGCGATTCTCCCGTTCCACCACATCCCAAAGGTGCTCTATTGGATTGAATTCTGGTAACTGTGGAGGCCATTTGAGTGCAGTGAACTCATTGTCAAGTTCAAGAAACCAGAGACAGTTCGTTCTTGATTACACGGAGCATTATCCTGCTGGAAGTAGCCATCAGAAGATTGTGATTGGCCGATTAGAAATTTGTGTTAACAAGCAGTAGTGCAGGTGTACCTAATAAAGTGGCAATGAGTGTATGTACTTACATTATTCCAGATGTTACAAAGAATGCTCATATCCGGAGAAATAAGCAATTTTAACTATACGGCATGCAAGTGACAGCACACATTCTCGATTTCCGGTTTGGTTTTATAGAAAATGGAAAAACCAAAGGAGCTTTATTTCATGTGTGTTTTATGAAACTGCACAAAGCAGCATTATAACAGAACCCTAAAATGTAGATTAAAACAATGAACTGTTTAAGCATCGATATTGCAACGTGTGTACCCTCAATAGTTACATAGCAGAATTAGATTAATTATTAAAGATTAAAAGACACAGATATTATTACATATTTTTATTTTTAAATAATTTCTACAATGTTGACCATGTTATTTTATGCTTGATTGTACCTGAACACTGTTAGACTATAAAGCACTGTTAAGCATAAAGAACTGTTTGTTTAACTTTTATCTTTGCTCTGTTGTATTCATATATGCTACATGTGCTTGTAATTTATTAGAATTTATGCAAATGCATTGGCATAGAAAAAAAGACTTGATCATCCCAATCTATCTAAATGATTAAAATGTTTCCAAACAATGTTATTCAATTAATCTGGTGAAATTATATTCACATTGCAATATATAATCGCAGAAAAACAAAATACCGCAGTGTCAGATTTTTCCAAGATCATGCAGCCCGTACACAGCTTCTTCTCCAAGTGATCACAAATGAAGGAACCAGAAGTGGTGGTTTGTGGAATAATAAAAGCTCTGCTACTTTATGCCACATCACGCTTGTCAGCAACTGTTTCAGTGTTCTTATTAAGTTTTGACAGATTTCAGCTGTTGCTTCATACACAAAATTTTTGAGTCCCCTGGGATCTAATGGAAACTCCAATAATCAGTTCCCATCAAACTATGTATTCTTTGATTGTTGTGAATATTGACCCTCTAGTGGTAAAAATTGCATACAAGAAAAAAAAATTGTGAACAAGAGTTGTAATGTTAATTTTAACAATATAATAGTGTTGCCACGATAGTGAATTTTGGTACAAATCGGTACAGAAATTAAAAAAAAAACATTCATTTTCGCTAACATTTAAGCGCACAACCAATCTCATTATTTCTGTTGAGTATGTAAACACAATGGCAAATCAGCCGTGTTTAAGAATGTGCTCAACATCACCTAAATGTTAGCGGGAAATGAGTGTTTAAAAAATTTCAGTACCGATTGATTCAGTATTATGACAACACAACAATATAAAGATGTACACACATTTTAGAAAAAGAAAATTAATTGATTTCAGTATAACTATTGTAACAATATACGTAAATATAAACACTGGTAAATATAACTCATACATATTTTATCTGTTTTAGCTGGCAGATCATTTCAGTTAACACTACTTTTAGTGTCTCATTTTCATTCAGAATCAGTCTAAAATGTTGGTATACAGGTCATATATTTTTTATTATTACTAAAGTTAAAATATTTACCTAAAGAGACCCAAAAATGAAAATGATTTACTCACCTTTTACTTGTTTCAAACATTTATGTGTTTCTTTCTTCTGTTAAACACAAACACACAACGCTGAAATCCTGTAATTCTTGACTCCCATAGTTTTTGGCTTTCCTACAATGGAAGCAAATGGTTACAGGTTTCCAGCTTTCTTCAAAAATATATTCATTTGCGTTCAGCAGAATAAAAAAAACCTCAAAGGTTTGTATCTACTTGTGGGTGAGTAACCCTCCTGAAAAAAACCAGGCTGGTTTAAGCTGGTTGGCCAGCCTGGTTTTAGAGGGGTTTTGGCCATTTCCAGGCTGGTTTCCAATCATTTCCAGCCTGGTCTTAGCTGGTCAGGCTGGAAAATGACCAGCTAAAACCAGCTTGACCAGCCTAACCAGGCTGGGAGCCCAGCCAAAACCAGCTATGTCCAGCTTAAACCAGGTTGGTCAAGATGATTTAAGCTGGATTTAACTGGTCATTTTCCAACCTGACCAGCTAAGACCAGGCTGGAAATGGCCAAACCGCCTTTAAAAGGCTGGTCAACCAGCTAAAACCAGCCAAGGCTGGTTTAAGCAGTTTTTTTTTTTCAGCAGTGAAAAATCAAGTATTTAATTTTTTGTGTGAACTCTCCCTTATATTTTAGAAACATTACACATATACATGTATATGGTTTATAATCTTTGAGAAGAGGAACAAAATCAGACGGTGAAAACAAGCACATGTCAAACGGTCTGTTATTGACAGACAGTCCAGCAGGCCGCAGTTTGAAGTGACCAGACGAGAGTCGCCTGCAGGACTCAACCCCTGGCCTCCAGTCACCTCTGCGGCCCGAGCAGATGTCATGTTCAAAGACAAGCCTTTATCCAAGAGCTCGCTGACATGTGTGTGGCACAGAGTTAAAGATGTCGAACAAAACACGAGACATCTGTCAACAGTCCGAGTATCGAGGGGCTGAATGTTCAGAAATGTGTTGAGCTGCTGAATGAACCCTGCCGCTAAAATGACGAAAAATAAAACATTAAGTTGAGGTCTACTGTATCGTCTAAAATAATATACTTTAAACGATATGTGAGTGAACATTATGGAGTCACAAAAACATATCAAAAAGCATTCACTATTTGAATACGCATGCGTTGATGTACTTCAAGTTAAAGTTCAAAATTATAGCCTGCTTGATTGTTTGTTTGTTTTAAAAGATAGCTCAGAAAAGCAGGCAAAAACACTGCTTTATTGAAATGTGATACTGACTTTACACCACAGCTCAACAAATAAGCAGTAAATTGAGTTACTTTTATGGAGTTTTCTTCTGCTTCGACAGCAGTTCTTGAGGTGTTTGTTTATAATCGCGAAAAGAATCGGTTCATGAATCAAGTGAGCTAGAGTGATCCGTTTGCATGCTTCATTTCTAAATGGATTGTTTGAACAAATGATTCACTGAATTAAGGTTAGCCGCCTCTTCGTGGCATATTTATTTATCCACGACAAGCCTAAAGGTAAGTTAGCAAAACTAAATATTACACCAACATAGTTTATTTGCTACTGAAACTACTAGCTTTTAGATATGCTAATGTTATTCTTCAGAAACACAATTCTTGGATTTCAAAACGCCCTCTGTTGGTAAGGTTTCTGTTACATAATATACAGCATTCTCTTTATGTTAGGAGAACTTCTCTTCAAGTACAAAATAAAACTAAACTTCCTGTAACATTCAGGGAAGGGGAGTTGTTGGTTAATTAAAAGTACCCACAAATAACTTTACCAAAAATAATTAAACAAATATTAGAGGAATGCATACTTTTAATTCGTAAAAATTGTAATGGTAGAAACTGTCAACTTTACTAAAAACTACAAAAATCAACAACAACTTAAAATTGGTCTTTTAAAAGAAGAACAGTTTTTATTTTCTCCTTTTGAGTCAGAAACTATTCTTTGCATTAGAGGTCATTTTAACAGGCCTAATTATTACCAGCAGAGGGCAACAACAATATATCATCTGAAGAAACATGGAAATTACCCCAATTAAACACCAAGAAACTAATACACAAATTATATTGCACTGCTTGTCCTCAGTGGCGGATTTAGTGATTTAGGGGCTCTAGCAACTCCAGCCATGGGGTCCGGTACCCTGTCTACTATTATTTAATTGTTATTTATTTTGCTGTTTTTTATATCACTCAATCTTCTTCTTGCTCCATGATTGAGGATGGTGGATGTTTTTTTCATAATATTAATATTACATAACATTATTATAATATTATTATATTTTATGGTATATTAAGGTGTTATTTGTTTGACTCCTACTATACAAAATATGATAGAAAATAATGTTATACAAGCCTCGGCTGGGTCAGTTGGCGTTTCTGTGTGGAGTTTGCATGTTCTCCCTGTGTTCGCGTGGGTTTCCTCCGTGTGCTCCGGTTTCCCTCACAGTCCAAAGACATGCGGTACAGGTGAATTGGGTAGGCTAAATTGTCCGTAGTGTATTTGTGTGAATGAGAGTGTAGGCGGTTCATTTCGCTGTGGCGACCCCAGATTAATAAAGGGACTAAGCCAAAAAGAAAATGAATGAATGAATAATGTTATATATAGTTTATAGGTTTAATTTATACTTCTAGATATTTATTGGGGACCTCCAGATGTCCTGGGGCCCTAAGCATCCGCTTACCTTGCTTATTGGTTAAATCCGCCCCTGCTTATCCTTTTGCGTTCTTTGCACAGAATACTGAATTTCCAAGCACAAAAGGATCATTTTTATGCTTCTCTATGAAGAACAAACGGAAGTGAATTGTGCTTTTGCATCAACAATTGGTAATATTTAAAGTCTGTGATAACAAAATGCACAAAATGTGATTATACTTTGAAAAAATACAGCAGGAGAGACATTATTTAATAGGCACTTTAATGAAGTATTGTAAAAAAAAATGGCTGTTGCCTACTGACTGGAATTCATAAATCAGAGAAAGTGCAAATATCTCTGTGTGAAAGCTGCACCTGATTGTGAGAGGGTTTTTAAATGCTGAGAATAATTACCTGAGGTCAGAGGTGGGTTATTAACACTATTTACGGATTAAGCAATTGACTTTTAAGCAGAATTTGGCCACACATGTTTATTTTCCTCAAATTAACCCTAACAACGCTTTTGGGACTGTTTTTTTTTACCAGGAATAAATCAATATCAAATTGTTTTAAAAAAAATTAAGAAAAAAACATAATTGTACATTGCTTTAACACTTTAATTATCATTAATAAAAATGTAAATAAATAAATAAAGATATAATCATAATTAGGTCCTCTTTTGCCAGATTGGGCGGTTTCCCACTCAATTGGGCGGTTTTGAATTTGATTGTGAGGGTAAAAAATGGCAGGTTAACAAATCTGTGCGGTTTTGAAATATATATATTTTAACAAAACGGAACTGTGTGTTCTCACTTCATTCAATTAGTAGTGACCAATGTGTAGTGTAAACTGCGTTGGCACACCCTCAAGCAGGTGAAGGAAAGTTGTATCAAAATCTGACTCCCTGGACAAATCCCTTCGCGTGCACGCGCATTTCGTGTTACTCACAGTGGTTTATTATAAACCTTTTATGGGTCATTTTTCCCACAACTGACAACAAGAACGTACATAGAAGCATTGTCTGATTTACAAACAGCACCTCAGTGTGTTCATAAGAATGAAAATGCCAATAGGGTATATGGCGAGCTAGTGTTGTTCCCATACTGATAAACTTCCGATGACCTGGTATTGTGAATTTTTTACCATTTTATACAGTTCCTTTTACAGCATCGATGTTGTAACGTAATTACAATACAATCAGTTAAACAGACTTTGGCATTCATTTAGTTGCTCATGTGTAAAACGAGACAAAAAGGCATTTACTCGCACGAGCCTGTCAGAATCGGCAGGTTAGTACAGAAGCTCCATTGAATAGACTGGGGTAAAATAAATGACATTGCGGGGGAAAATGTAATTTAATGCAGTGCTTCTTGTACAATCTGAGACTCACTTTATATCGGATATCACTCAGCCAGTGGAGATCGCTGATTTTTAAAGAAAACAGACCTTAAACGCGCCAATTTTGCAATTACATACAGTTCACCGGAAGCGCTTAACGCAGGTTACTGGCAAATTAAAAGTCCTCTTAGCATAATTTGGCATACACCCTATTGGGACAAATTTATGCATTTACGCCCTTATGCATCTACCTGAATCCATACTAGGAATCCATGGAGCTGCTGTGGACGCTGGAATTCCTGTGTCCTGCTTCTGTTATGCCAAACAAGTCATCGTTTTGTGAGATGCTAAATAATTTCTTTTTAGGCTCACCAGATTTACTAGAGACACAATGAAGCACTAGTTATTGATATCCTTAGAACTAGCAGACTGAAACTAACATCTAAAATACTTTATTTTAATTTCACAGGATAGTTAATGCAAAAAAATATTTAAATAAACTATTTGAATATCGTCTTTAAACAAATAAATCTACAATATATAGGTGAATAGTTAGTGTAATTTACAGAACAATAAGTGCAGTGTTGTGATGTCATCCAGTTCTGTTGTAATTTTACTATTGTGGTTCTGTGACTGTTGCGTTGGTTGCTGTATGGTTAAATTTATGACAATTAAAGTAACCAGGCTAATTACTAATTTAAATCAATTAAAATTAAACACATTAATCTAATATTTTGGCCGTTTTTTTGTGCATTAATGACCAGGACACATTTAGGCTAAAGTCTATTCAAGTCCACCATTCAAAGTCTATTCAAAATTTAGCATTTTAACCAACAGTAGAGCTACACATAATATTATTAT
Source organism: Danio aesculapii (assembly GCF_903798145.1). Classification (NCBI taxonomy): domain Eukaryota; kingdom Metazoa; phylum Chordata; class Actinopteri; order Cypriniformes; family Danionidae; genus Danio; species Danio aesculapii. Next base: position 24,860,623 of record NC_079459.1, on the reverse strand, counting down.
TGTTATTTTACCATACGTTTGAGAAATAACAATAATAATAGCCTACTCATATTAACCTTTATTTTACATCTACAGAATCATGAGAAAATCGTGATTTTGATTTGAACCAAAATTCTCATTTTAGCCAGAATCGTGCAGCTCTACCACCAAGAAGGATGAACCACATCCAACAGAAGTAACTGTGGACACGAGAGGAAGCTGTCAAAAAGGTATGTCCAGGTCTAACCCAGATTATATCCAAAACACAAAACCACTGCTGCCCAACTCACTACAGAATTAAATGATCACCTCAACTCTCCCTTTTCCACCAAAACTGCTCCACAGGATCAATATACATGGCTGGGCTGTTACAGCCAAAACCTTTCATCACTCGTGCTAATGCCAAACAACGATCAATGATTTCAATGGTGTCAGCAGGGAAATTCTTGGGCTGTAGGAAATGTGAAACATGTATTGTTCTCTGATGACTCGACCTTCACCTTTTACCACATCTGGGAGAGTTATGGTGTGGAGAAGCCCCAAAAAAAGAGTACGACCCAGATCGTTGCATGCACAGAGTGAGGCATCAGTGATGGTTTGGGCTGCAATATCATGGCATTGCCTAGGCCCAATACTTGTGTTAAATGCACGCGTCATTGCCAAGGACTACCAAACCATTCTGGAGGACCATGTGCACCCAATGGTTCAAACAATGTATCCTGAAAGTGGTGCTATGTATTAGGATGATATTGCACCATTACACATAGCAAGACTGGTAAAAGTGTGGCTTGATGAACATGAAAGTAAAGTTGAACATCTCCCATGGCCTGCACAGTTACCAGATATACTGTACATACTATTAAGCCACTTTGGGGTGTTTTGGAGGAGCGAATGATTTTTCTCCACCACAATCATGTAGTGACCTGGTAACTATTCTGCATGAAGAATGACACAAAATCCATCTGGCCACTGTGCAGGACTTGTATCTGTCATTCCCAAGATGAACCGATGCCGCAAAAGAAGGCCCTTCACTATACTAATGAATTATCATGGTCTAAAACCAGGCATTTTATTGTCCAACCCCTGTTTGTATGTATATATATATATATATATATATATATATATATATATATATATATATATATATATATATATATATATATATATATATATATATATATATATATAAAGAGAGAGAAATAGAATATATTATATGGGTTAACAGATGTGTAAATGACTAAATAAAGATCTTATTCCTCTTGGAAATGTCAACACAGTAAAAGATTCAAGTAGAATTCCTCTGACAGTATTGGTTTTTGACGCATGAGTAATAACGGAAGGAAATGATCTCCCTTTCACAAAAAAAATAAATAAATAAAAATACCCACATTAATATCAAAGAGCCGTCACAGAGAGAAATAAAATCACTCTGACTTTGCAGAAGGAACGGTGACAAAAACTCAGTGGGGTGGATATTTAATTCCACCCCAGACCTCAGAAGGGAGAACCATCTTTTCGCTATAATACATCGAGCGTAGGAATTATTGTCAAACTTCATTCAAATTCTCATTTTCCCGTCTCCTCCGCATCAAAGCGACTGTTGGCTTTATTTGTTTGTCAGCGAACACATGCTCTTGACGTTCCTCTGGAATATAGATTGGCTGCTGGCGTCAGAGCGCAGGTACAGGCTTGTGTGCTGCTTGACTGATAGCATCTATAACCACTGGCAGCACATAGACTCAATTCACACCCAGAGATGGCACGACAGCGGGCTGCAGGCGAGTTATTTCTTGAGGATGAGGAGAGCGAGCCTGTGGCACAGTAGCCAGTCAAGTCCTCAGAGACTGATGCTTCAGCCCGAGGTCTACTTCAGATATCATGCAGCTTCCATCTTATATTCAAGTTCTTACAAAATCCACCTCATGTCTTTCTATGAGCAAAAACTGTTTGTTTTTGATTGCTAAAATACACTAAATCCTCCTGTATTAGCTTGTCTGTTGCACCTTCTAGTATGTTCGCTGTCAGAAATGGTCATTAATTGTGTTTAAAATGTACAGTTAAAGGCAGAATTATTAGCCCCCCTTTGATTTTTTTCCCTTTTTTAAATATTTCCTAAATTATGTTTACCAGAGCAAGGAAATTTTCACAGTATGTCTAATAATATTCTTTCTTCTGGAGAAAGTCTTATTTGTTTTATTTTGGCTAGAATAAAAGCAGTTTTTAATTTTTAAAACCCATTTTAAGGTCAAATTATTAGCTCCTTTAAGCTATATTTCTTTTCAATAGTCTACAGAACAAACCATCATTATACAATAACTTGCCTAATTACCCTAACCTGCCTAGTTAACCTAATTAACCTAGTTAAACCTTTAAGAATTGTCTTAGAAGTGTCTTGAAAAATATCTAGTAAAATATAATTTACTGTCATCATGGCAAAGATAAAATAAATCAGTTATTAAAAATGAGTCATTAAAACTATTGTTTAGAAATATGTTGAAAAAAATCTTCTCTCTGTTAAACAGAAATTGGGGGAAAAAATAAACAGGGGGATTCAACTCTATATTTAAAGGAATGGTTCACCCAAAAATAAAAAATGACCCTATAATTCACTCAACTTCAAGCCATCCTCAGTGTATATGACTTTTTTTCTGTCCGGCAAATACAGTTTATCCTGGCTCTTCCATGCTGTTTAATGGTATTTAGTAGTGGCTTTTATTTTGAAGGTTCAAAATATGCTTAAATCTGTGGTCAAACTAACCAACATGCCGCCAGTGTTTCCCAACCCTGTTCCTGGAGGCACACCAACAGTACATATTTTGGATGTCTCCCTTATCTGACCCATTCATTTCAGGTTTCGAAGTCTCTTCCAATGTTCTGATGAGCTGATTCAGGTGTGTTTGATTAGGGAGATTTTGAAAATGTGTACTGCTGGTGTGCCTTTAGGAACAGGGTTGAGAAACACTGGGTTAGTGTATGTCTTATGAAGTGGATCAATGCATTTTTGTAACAAAATGTTTTCACATTTTTAAATTAGAAACTCCGGGCCGAATGAATGTTATGCGCCAATCAGAATCAAGCATTCAACAGCCCAGTAGTCTAAGGCCCTGTTTACACTGTCAGGCCTTGATGCCCAATTCCGATTTGTTGCCTATATCTGATTTTTTTGCCTGTCCGTTTACACTTTCTTTTATTTGTGTCCGATTCACGTGACTCCCAGAACTTCCGGGAGACTTGGGATGTCTGCATTTAACTGGCAGTGTAAACAGGTTCTAAGATACCAATAGCATTTTCGAATTAAAATGCTCAATCAATCGTCATTATGAAATAATACAAGGACTTTAGTATGACTATTCAACATACCAATATATAATATATTCTGTATATAATAAATGGGGCGACGCAGTGGGTAGCACTGTCACCTCACAGCAAGAAGGTTGCTGATTCAAGTCCTGGCTGGGCCAGTTGGCATTTCTGTGTGGAGAATTTCATGTTCTCCCCATCTCCACATGGGTTTCCTCCGGGAGCTCTGGTTTCCCCCACAGTCCAAAGACATGCAGAATTTTGAGGGATGAAAACAAAAACAATGGTCCCAAAGTATTTCCTTTTACATTTTTAATTTCTATAGCTTCCGAAAATCCAAAAAAAGCCACATATCGATAAATAATGTTATGATATCTGTTTTAACATTAAGTTATGATTGAATTGCCTCTTGTTACAGTTTTATAGTTTGATAACAACCAGGAAATGTTCATGGGCCAATGGCATGACCACTTTGACATGGCCTATAGGTGAATTGAATAAGCTAAATTGTCCATAATCTATCAGTGTGTGTGTGAATGAAGAGTGTATGGGTGTTTCCCAGTACTGGAATGCGGCTGGAAGGGCTACCTCTGTGTAAAACATATGCTGTATTAGTTGGCGGTTCATTCCGCTGTGGCGACTCCTGATGAATAAAGGGAATAAGGTGAAGAAAATGAATTCTGAAAATGGGTGTTACAAAATAGCTTAATGATTGATTGATTTTCAAGAATTTGTTTTGTCATCAACCTATTTTCCTCTTGCAGCATGTAGTTTGCTAGTGCTAATCTGTTTTACTTTGTTATCAGCTTGATAGCACATCTATTTCCTGATTTAATTCGATAGCTAAGTATTTTTATCCACTTTGCCCTGTCAGCTTTCTAGCACATCGTTTATTGATTTTACATTATTTATCTTAATTTAAATCTGCTTAGTTCTTTTATCAGCTTGCCAGCACATCTACTGTTGATTTATATTGTTAGCTAAGTTGATCTGTTTTGCTATGTTAGCAGCTCACTAGGCTACTTGTTGATCTATTTTTCAATCTGCTGCTCAGATAGCTTGCTGAAACATCTATTATTTACTTCAGGTTTTAGCTTAATTCATGTGTTATGTATTTCACTTCGTTAGCAGCACGTTAACTCTTAATGCTAATTTCATATATTAGCTACAGCATATTAGCTAAGTGTTTTCTCTTTTTGTTCTGTTGTTAATTTTACATTGCCTATCTATATTATCAGCTTGCTTTGTTCTGCTAGCAGCTTGCTAGCATTTTATTTAATCTATTTCCCAATCTGTTGCTCAAATAGCAACTTTGTAGAATTACATATTAATGATTTTATAACAGCTTTGTAGCTCTTATTGCTAATCTCATATATTAGAAATGTTAGCTTAAGTATTTTTAGATTGCTAGCATTTGTTAATTTTGTTACATGTCTATGTTTTGATTTTTGTTCTAATATCTGCTTGCTAGCATATTTATTGTTGATTTCATTTGTTAACCAGCTGCTACAGTGCCTCAGTGTTTAGCGCTGTTGCCTCACAGCAAGAAGTTCGCTGGTTTATGTCCTGGCTGGGCCAGTTGGCATTTCTGTGTGGAGTTTGCATATTTTCCCTGTGTTTGCATGGGTTTTCTTCGGGTGCTCCGGTTTCCCCCACAGTCCAAAGACATGTGCTATAGGAGAATTGAATAAACTAAATTATCCATAGTGTATGAGTGTGTGTGTGTGTGTGAATAAGCGAGTGTTTGGGTGTTTCCCAGTACTGGGTTGCAGCTGAAAGTGTATTCGCTGCATAAAATATATGCTGGAATAGGTGGTGGTTCATTCCTCTGTAGCAACCCCTGAAAAATCCGGGACTAAGCTGAAAGAAAATGAATGAATGTTAGCTGAGTATTTTGTACCTACTTTGTTCAGTTAGCAGTTTGCTAGCACATTCATCATTGATATTTTACAGATACAGTACAGTATCTTTTTCACCACAATCATATATTTTGTTCTGTTTTAAGCCTGCCAGCATATCTATTTCGGATTTCAAAGTTAGCCAGACAACACGTCAAACAACACATCAAAAATGTAAATCGATTTGATGTAAAACCATGACCTCCATTTGAAATCCACACATTTTTGCTCTTTTGACCACCATAAATAACTACACAAAACTTATTATAATATAAAATGAAACAAATTTACACTAGATTTTTTATCCCTACTATGCATGTAAACTGTCTTGATGTCAAAACAACATGAAATTGACATCTAACATTGCCATCAAAGCACAAGGTAGACAACTGACATCAAATCAACATACTGTATGCTCATTCTGAAAATGTAGCCCTATATACATCTATAGAGATCGTGAATTAAGTAACCAGAAGTACGTATGGCTGCATTTTGTCTGTAAAACGAAAGCTACGTGGCAGTATGACGCCGTTTCTTTTCATGCTTACCAGCTTACCTCCGTATGGACAGCTTTCTCGCTGTTACCAGTTTGTACAGTTAGCTTGCCATGTACGTCAGCGGATTTAAGACGCAGAGAAGAGTGGACCATGATGACGGGGTTTGAGTTCGGTGAAGAACGGTTCCAAAAAGCGGGTAGGCTAAGACAGAAACAGAAGCCAAAAAATAGAATAAACCTAAATGAAATGTTAAAAGTAAATAACAAGGTGAAAATGTGTCAATAATAGGTTGAGAATGTGGTAAAATCTGAAAATGTGGTAAAAATCAGTCGAGGGCTTTTCTTTTCTGGATTGCTTTTTAAAACTGTCGGTTGGGTTTAGGGAAGTGGGTGAGCGGGTTAATTGGTGCTTTTGAAATCACTATTGGATAGGTTTAGGGAAGGAGGAGGGTGGGTCAGTCGATCGGTCAGTCAGTCGATCAATCAGTCAGTCAGTCAGCCAGCCAATCAGTCGACAGTGACCTCTAGTGGATTTACATGAGGACAGCAGGTGCAACTGGCACTCACGAGGGAAATTTGGGATCTGAACAAGTGTACACAGCGGCCTTTTGTAGATTTACGAAAACAAAAACAGCAAAATAATGTAGCTCCTGGGATGTATTTGGTGCTCTCCAGTAATGTATATAACAGTATGTTTTCAGTATGAGCCTGGGTTGCATCAAATCGATTAGCATTTCTGATGTCGTTTTGACATCAAGGTGCCTGCTGGGTAATTCTAACTCCTTTTTTACTCTGTTAGAGCACTGTAAAAATGCTGGGTTACACACAATTCCTTCATGTTGTCACTACTCAAATCGATTAAGTTAACCTAATTGTTTTTTTTTCACAATTTTAAGTGGACTGAACGTAAAACAATTAAGTTGTCCCAAAAAAGCCTCAAGAATTGTGTCGTTTCAGCTCTTTTTAAGTAAGTAGTTTGAAAAGGCAGCAAAAATAATTGTTCAAGTGTGTTAGCCTATTATTTCACACATTAGCTATGTGGTTGCCAATCTGATTCCCTCTGTCAGCCTTAAACTAGCCATAAATGAAGCATATTAAATCTTGGGAATGATGCAGTTCTACTAAGCCAAGAAGCCTTTATTTTTGTTAACTGACTAAATCGTTTATTTTAATTACCCGAAGAAAATGAAGTTGTCAGTACAGCCGCTGTTTGGTTGCCTGGCTCAACCGAGCATTTACTTTCTAAATATATAAACCTATAAATGCAATACTGTACAAAACCATGATGACAGAAAATGTATTCCAGAGACGTGACGACTTTTCAAACACAAAGCCCCTCAGCCAAACTTTCACATAGCAACAAGTAATCCGCAGGACTGAATGCCAAACGACAGATTGCTTTGACTTGGCAGGAGAGGGTTGATAACGTACGATTCAGATCTTCCATTTATAGAACGAAAACCTGCGTGCGATAATACAGTCTCGAAGGAAGCGATAAAAAACACACACCTGTGCTCGGGGTCTATTTTGGGATCGGAGCAGTCAAGGTCATCCATGCGGAGACAAATTGTGGAGGAGGAACGGCTAACAAAGGGAATATGTTAGTGCTTTCCGCAGAGCTCGGCACACAGACAGGTGGATCTAAGAAAGAGACCTGCTGAGAGGCTGATGGGAAGAGAGTTAAAAGGCGGGAAAGAAGTCTATCAGTGACTGAGGAGGAGCCATTATGCAACCAGGGCACAAAAGAGTCTGCAAAACAAAACGGTTTATGAGGAAAATATGAGGCAATACACCGTGAAGAGGTTAGGCTGTTTTGGCAGGCCTGTGATAGCAAACAGTTGTTAAAGACGTGAAAGACATCTTACTAAGAAAACAATAAAACTGAGGAAGGGAATATACAAATCCTTTGTTATGTATAGATAAAAAAAAGAGCCACAGATTTTTTTTACATTCATAAAAAATACTTTATTACAAAATAGTTTTACTTATTTGTTATCATTTTATCCAAAATATTCTCCATCATGGTCGACATATCTTTACCTTTTTGTCCAGGACTCGTTGTTTGCTCGGCCATCGCCATGTTGTTGCTAGCTTCAGCCAAAAACTGAGATGGTTTGACGCCCTGAGGCTGTTTTTTTTGGAGGCATTGACAGACTTTGAAGCTAAAATGTTTAACCCATGCTAAACCCAGTTTGCTTATTTCTTATTAAAGGAACACTCCACTTAAAAAAAACAAAAATGCAATTAAATAAAGTTAAAAAGTTTACTTTTACCATTTTTAAATCCATTTGGCCAATCTCCAGGTCTGGCAGGAGCACTTTTAGGTTAGCTTAGCTTAGCATAGATCATTGCATCAGATTAGACCATTAGCATCTGGCTCTAAAATGGCCAAAGAGTTTCGATAATTTTCCTATTTAAAACTGGACCTTTCTGTAGTTACATCATCTACTAAGACCAACAGAAAATTAATAGTTGTTATTTTCTAGGTCGATTTGGCTAGTGACCATATTCTCATTCCGGCATAATATTCAAGGAACTTTACTGCTGTACCATGGCTGAGGCAGGTGCAATGATATTAAGCAATGCCTAAAAACCTTGCAACTATTTAAAACATTTGTGAAAGACGATTCAGAACTATTTTCAGGCATTGCGTAATATCATTGTGCCTGCTGCAGCCATGGTACAGCAGCAAAGTTCCTTGATTATTACACCAGAATGAGAGTAGTCCCTAGTCATATCATGATAATTAAATTCCTTGATTATGATGCAAAAGAGGTGGAAAGATTCCAGTCTAATAACGATTCAGAATATCACTTAATGCAACATTTTTTTCCACCATAAATATATCATTAACAGTTGCTGCTTCATTTACAGTCTGGGTTAACCAGAAAATTTGTCTTTGTTGAAAAATTACAGAATGTAATTTTTTGGTTTGGCGGCATGGTGGCTCAGTGGTTAGCACTGTCGCCTCACAGCAAGAAAAGTCACTGGTTCGAGTCCCGGCTGGGCCAGTTGGTATTTCTGAGTGGAGTATGCATGTTCTGCCTGTGTTGGCGTGGGTTTCCTCCGGGTGCTCCGGTTTCCCCCACAGTCCAAAAACATGTGCTATACCCATGCGAATTGGCTAAACTAAGTTGACACTAGTGTATAGAGTGTTAGGGTGTTTCACAGTACTGGGTTGTTGCTGGAACGGCATCCGCTGCGTAAAACATATGCTGGAATAGTTGACGCTTCATTCCGCTGTGGCGTCCCCTGATAAAAAAGTGACTAATCCGAAGGAAAATTAATGAATGAATGAATTATATAGTTATAATTGAATAAGCAGTATAATTTCCCTTATTAGTAGTACTAGTTGTTTACAATGACAACTCATCTCATTATCAATTTGTAAGTTCACGAGTTTTGTAAAACATGTAAAAAATTTCTTGAACATTAATTATTACTACACTAAAAGTGACTTTTGATTTAGTGAGTCGTTCGCAACTGAGTAACTGCTCTGAATTAAGTGAGTGAATCTAATTCAAACTAACATCTCATGTGTGAGTTTATGATGACAAGCTACTGTACAGAACATAAATTTAGAGCACATTTAAGCCCACAAGATAAACAATGATCAGTAAAGAAGTCTGTAAAATATTGAACGTTTTAAGATAAACATTTTTACAACAGTTCTGCTGTGAATATTTATTTTTAATGACAATTAACAGTTCACTTACAATAAAAAAAATCACTCACAATTCATTGATTCAGTAACACTTCAGAATAATGGTCCATTAGTTAATGTATTTACTAGCATTCACTAAGTATAAATAATATTGTAAAGCATTTATTAATCATAGTTTAACATTTACTAATGCATTATTGAAAACCAAAGTTAACATTAGATAATCCAGAGTAAATTAACATGAACTAAGATGAACTAATGTTATTTAACCTAAATAATGTTATTTAACTCAAATACTGTTAATTTACGCCAACAAAATGAATAAATACTGTATTATCAATCAGTTCATATTAGTAAACACATTAACTAACCTTATTTTAAAGCATTACCATTGACTCTATAAAACTGACTGGCTAAAAGAACCAATTCATAAGAATCTCTTGTTTGCTACTCAGAAACTTAAAAAGCACTGAAGCTTTTTTATTTTTATAAATTCACACATGAACTCGCACACATTTTAGTGTCAGATATACCTTAATATAATTGAAGCCCTATGTTAACGGTGTCCAGAAGCGCTGTGGACTTTTCTGGGATTGGAGGCATCTGGGATAGACCATCACAAAGTGGAAATGTCTACTGTGTTCATATATTTCAGGTATTTTTTAGGGGAAATGGATGCCGTGGGCTCTAAACCATAAAAGAAAAGGATCCAATCACCCAGCAACAAGTCCAAAAGCCAGGGTCTGTCATAGTATGGGGTTGTGTCAGTGCCCTTAGCAAATGTAACTTGCACTTCTGTGATGGATCCATTAATGCTGAAAAGTACATAGAGATTTTGGAGCACAATATGCTGCCTTCTTTTCCAGGGACGCCTATGCATATTTCAACAAGGCAATGCAAAACCACATTCTGCACACATTAAAAACTCCTGGCTGCTGGCACACCAACTGGTCCCCAATAGAGAATGTGTGGTGCATTTTGACTCGTGCCGTACTATTGCCCACCTTAAAGGGCACCTATGGTAAAAAATCTACTTTTCAAGCTTTTTGGACAGACATATGTGCATGTATGGTGTATAGACTGTCATGTTGGGGTGATACAAGCACACCCAGTGCTTTTTTTTTTCAATTTAACAACATAAAAAACGGTGGACCAATTGGAGCGGTTTTCAGATCAACCGCAACTTTACGTAGGAGTGCGGTCCCCCCCGCCCACCAATATTGATTGACAGGCGCGTCATCATATCCTCCGTTTGTTGATTCACGTCCGCCATTTTCAGCGTGAGTCGAAGCAATATCACTAAAGGAACACCCTAGCTCTATTTTTAGATGCAAGGCTCATTGGGCTCAACACAAGAGCAATATTCTCCACATTATCGCTCTAATCGGAATTATTGGTTGTATCTTTAGGTAGGTCTGCAAACATGTGTACTTCTCATTGAGTCTACCTTATACTTCAGCCGTTTGCATTTCTCGCGATCCCAGAAGCTCCCTGTGATCTTAACTAGCATGCGTTTTAGAATCCTAAACATAGGTTTCTATCAGGGTACACTCAAGTCGACGGCTGGGCGCCGCGGACCGCTGCAGAAACCTATGTTTAGAATTCTGAAAATGCGTGGCGCGACGATTCGGGACACTTCATGTTTCTGGTGCGCCACAGAGTGTCTGGTGTGCCGTGTCGCGGCTTCGAGTGGCGCATCCGGTGCCTTAGTAAAAGTTAACTCAGTGTGCGTGGTTATTAGTTTCTGTGTACAAGCTCGGCACTTGAAACTAGCACACAGTTGGCTGTAAAACTGTACAAAGACACAAATGATTTTGTACTCTCTGCTTGGTCTGTGTCAGAGTCGTACATGTACGACTGAATGCTGATCATTTCACTCCAGCTTTTTCTCTGTCTGCCTGTCAGACTCTGTTGCAAACGCAGAGCAGGTGAGCTCATGGCCCCGCCCCCTTGTTACGTTGGCGGGAAGCCGAAACTAATTTACATGTGAAGCAACACACCCATAAATCAGCGAACTGTGGACACGCCCCCAACATGACACTTTATAACACATTATAATAAAAAAATCTGAATTGTGTTTTGAACTGAACCTAAACTGGCACACTCAGAAGAACCATAATATTAATATTAAATCATAAAAAAGAGGTAAACTATGTGCCCTTTAAAACTTGTTTGCAGGAAAAATGGGACAAATTATACCGGAAACACTTCATCACTTGGTGTATACCCAAATATAATTGACTATTTTTTAAAAACATCATAGAATAGGTGTGAAATGCAGCCTGTCAAAAGATTCAATCTCCAGATCTCCTCACCTCCACTCTCTGGTCTCCGATGGCCTCGTGTGACCTTGCCCGCCTCCGCCCACTTCATCCAACCATTGCCCTTTTGCAGTCGGAGGCCTGTGTGGCCCCATCACTCTTAGTGCCGGTCTCTCTGCCAAACGCCAGGGCTAAAAATATCTGTGCCAACAAGGCAGAGTGGGTTCAGCCCTCCAACAGGAATAGCAGAGTAGCAGTCAACCACTGTCTGACAGAGGCGCTGGAGTTGTCAGATTGTGATGCCCTCGCTTTCGCTTTCATTTCCTCCACTTTCTGTTTTCATTGCTTAGGTTGGACAACATCCCCGTCCCCTCGGATCATGGTATTTTTTAGAGCGAGCCGCTGCAAGAGATAGTAAGTTGTTTAGACACAAAGACATGCAAATAAATACACCACACTGTTCATTTCCTGTGATTTCAATGGTGGCGAAATATGAGCGCTTAACACTGTACCGCCTGCAAACATTACATTAATCATACCATGGTCTTTAATCAGGGCTAATTTTGCTGATTATTTCATTAGGGTGTAGTGTTTTGGTGGAGGCCTAGCCAACAAAAACTAAAAAGTAAGGATTTCTGAGAAATCAAAGTTAAGATTCAAACATTTAGAATGAATTCTGCTGCATGCAAAAAAAACATAATGTGCATAGGGTGTCCAATACAGATAAACAATGAGATGTGTTTGTGTAACCCTGCTGGTCCTACACCACCCAACCCGTTCCAAGCTGGGATCGAACCGGCAACCTTCTGCATGGGAGTCGGTTGCTCTACCAAGGAGGCTAAAAACCATGGACCCTAGCGACAGACGCACCTTTAGAGGTCAGAGGAGTGAGGTTCACCTGCACAGCGCTTCACTAGCTGGCCTCCGTTACATTTGCATAGAAATGAATTATTTAAATACACTACCAGTCAAAAGTCTTTTCAACGATCCCAGTTAGAGCAACAAATAATAACTTGACTTCTAGTTGATCATCTGGAAAATGGCAGAAGGTAGATTTTTCCGATGAATCATCTGGTGAACTGCATCCCAATCATCACAAATACTGCAGAAGATCTATTGGAACCCATATGGACCCAAGATTCTCATAGAAAGCAGTCAAGTTTGGTGAAGGAAAAATCATGGTTTGGGGTTGCATTCAGTATAAGGACATGCAAGAGATCTGCAGAGTGAATGGCAACATCAACAGCCTGAGGTATCAAGACATTTGTGCTGTCCATTACATTACAAACCACAGGAGAAGACAAATTCTTCAGCAGGATAGCGCTCCTCTCAGCCTCCACATCAAAGTTCCTGAAAGCAAAGAAGGTCAAGGTGCTCCAAGATTGGCCATCCCAATCACCAGACATGAATATTATTGAGCATGTCTGGAGTAAGATGAAGGAGGAGGCATTAAAGATGAATCTAAAGAATCTTGATGAACTCTGGGAGTCCTGCAAGAATGCTTTCTTTGCCACTCCTGATGACTTTATCAATAAGTTATTTGAGTCATTGTAGAGATGTAAGGATGTAGTTGTCCAAGCTCATGGGAGTCAGACACAATATTAATTCTTTTTCCACTGCACCATGACTTTATACTGTACATTATTTTTGTTAAGTGACAAGACTATTGTCTAAGCAAAGTCAGACATTACTGTCCTAATGAAATAATTAAAAATCAGGCATGATCATATTTTATTTTGGTAAAATAAATGTAATAATCTATGTCGCCTCTAGCCTTTCCCTTTCATATAAGCCACTTCTGATACCAAATAATCAACTAAAAGTCAAGTTATTATTTGTTGTTCCTAAAACTTGTATAGGCGGCAAGACTTTTGTCAGGTAGTGTGAGCTCTAATTTAGCATTTAAATAAATTAAATGAACAAATGCTTATGGCAAAAACTGAGCTTCATGTTGTCCCAGCACAAATTGATTAGGTTAACTTAATTGTTTTTACAAATTTAAGAGAACTGAACATTAAACAATTAAGTTGTCCCTTCAATAAAACTCAAGAATTGTGTTGATTCAGCTCATTTTAAATAGTAGTTTGTTTGAACAAGCAGCAAAATCATTTTTGGAGTGTGACCGCTAAATGAACGCAATCCCATGACAATTCCTAATTTATTGATTTAATGGCTAATCTGTAAGAATTTGTATAAAATTGTAATTATTTGCACATTTTAAAATGAATTGCTCATTCCCCCAATGACATTTGGGTTTAGAGGTGGGCAGTGCTTAATTTGTAAATTGCGAGGTCCCGGAACAGATTGGGGTAATGGATCCGGCATGTTACCTGAGGATGGAGAAGTGTCGCACACCAAAGTGGAGAGTGGGGGGGGGGGGGTGTCACAGACGAAAGTGAAGAGGGTTGGGGAGTCGTGGTATTCCGGCACAAATAAAGCCCTGGAGGTGGGATTTGGGGGCACGTGTCCTTTTGAAAATCTTTTTTTTTTTTTTCAAATGAATTTGTACGAATTAGCCACTTTTCTGACAAAACCTAAAATATTTATGCCTGCTCATGAGAAGAGTCTGCGCACTTAAATTATTATGCTTAACAACTTTAAAATAAAATGTAAATGTGATTTTAAAAATGTAAATTCATGGTATTACATTTAGTGGGCGTTTATGTGACACCATTCATTCATTCATTTTCCTTTGGATAAGACCCTTATTTATTAGGGGTCACCAAAGTGGAATAAACCGTCAACTATTCTGGCATATGTTTTACACCGCCAACCTGATTTCACCATGTAGGACATGTTTCTGGATTAACATCTATGTGATGCCCTTCCAGCCGCAACCCAGTACTGGAAAACACCCATACACTCTCACATTCACACACACTCATACGCTATGGCCAATTTAGTTTACCCAATTCACCTATAGCGCATGTCTTTGGACTGTGGGAGGAAACAGAGCACCTGGAGGAAACCCACGCAAATACTGGAAGAACATGCAAACTCCACACAGAAATGCCAACAGGCTCAGCTGAGACTCAAAGCAGTGACCTTCTTGCTACGAGGTGACAGTGCTAACCACTGAGCCACAGTGCCGCTTGTGACACCAGTATAAAATTGACCAGGCTTATGTTGGGTTAAAATACAAGGGTTTGAACCAGATTTCAGAGTGCAGTTTTTTGTGAAACGCTGACATCCTTTGATTTATGCATTTAGATTATACAAATATTGAACAAACCACAAAGATCAATGACAGACTACTGGATTATATGTGTGTACGTGCATTGTGTTTTATTTATTTATTTATTTATTTATTTATTTAATAAATTGACATCACCACCTACTGGTCTGGCATGCATAATACAGTGGTTTTAGTTCTTAGCTGTTGTTTTTTTTTTCCATTTGAACACGCAAATAAATACATCACGCTTTTCATTTCCTGCCACTTCAATAGTGGCAAAATATGAGCACTTAATACCACCCACAAACATTTCAATAATCACACCATGGGCCTTGATTAGGGGTAATTTTACTGATTAGATCATTATTAAGTTGTAATGTTTTGGTGAAGCTTTAACCAGGGAAACAGTGAAAATAAGAATTTCTGACAAAGAAGTACAGATGAGGTGAGTTAGCAAAACAAAATGTACAAAAATCAACAAAGGAACAAATGCTGTTTACAAAAATAAACTGTTCACACTGAAAAGAATGAAAGCCTTGATTTAAATACATCTCAGCTTTCTTTTAGCTTTAACACCTGGTTCGGGGTTGGAAATAAACAGGGGTTTAAGGCAAAGTGCCCACAAATTCAAGAGGAGGTGGCAGGAAAATGCACCCTGCACACTTAAATTACACTATTATCATGATTAAAACGAAACATATAAGAAGCAAACTGAAATTTGTGGCACTGCATTAATGTGCCAAAGCCTTCTCACTCTGCAGCCTAAGACCGGTTACTTACTGAAGCGAAGCAGGGCTGAGCCTGGTCAGTACCTGAATGGTAGTAGACTACATAGGAAATTTAGGTTGCTGTTGGAGGTGGTTTTAGTGAGGCCAGCAGAGGGCGCTCAACCTGCGGTCTGTGTGAGTCTTAATGCCCCAATAAAGTGAAGGGGACATCATACTGTCAGTGGACGCCGTCTTTCGAATGAGACTTTAAACAGAGGTCCTGACTCTGTGTTCAGTAAAAATCATATGGCACTTCTCGTAAAGAGTAGGGGTGTAACTCTGGTGTCCAGGACAAATTCCCTCCATTGGCCCTTACCCATCATGGCCTCCCAATCATCCCCATGCACCGAATTGGCTGTATCACTGTCTCTCTACTGCACCAATAGCTAGTGTGTGGTGTGATTCGATTGCTGCCATCGCATCATCCAAGTGGATGTTGCACACTTGGGGGGGGGGGGGGCTGGGGGGGATGGAGAGACCTCCATCATGATTGTGAGCACTGTGGGTGTATGGCCATACACGATAAGTTCGCTATAAAAAACACACACATTAAATTACAATAAGGGGGTGTTTATGTGACTTTTAAAGCACAATTGTGGGAGGATTTGAGGAAGCTGCAATGCTTTTTTTGGAAAATGGGTTTCAGAGTGGATTTGTGGACAAGTGTGTGAACTGTTCTGACATTTTCAAACCCTTCCATTTTTTCAGTAGCTTACAGTACATTGTTGAGAATTTTTGACATTGTTTTAAATAGCACATGTACCTTTAGATCTGCGCACATGGTAAAAACCAAAATGATCAATAAGATAAGACAATGTGCTTTTGTTCGTCTAACTTGATGTTTTAAGTTTCTTCATTTATTCATTTCCTTTGGCTTAGTCTCTATTTTAGAGGTCACCACAGTGGAATGAACCACCAACTTTTCCGGCATACAGTTGAAGTCAGAATTAACAGCCCCCTGAATTATTAGCCCTCCTGTTTATTTGTTTTCCCCAATTTCTGTTTAACGGAGAGAAGATTAACACATTTCTAAACATAATAGTTTTAATAACTCATTTGTAGTCTATATTATCTTTGTCATGATGACAGTAAATAATATTTGACTAGATGTTTTTCAAGAAACTTCTATACAGCTTAAAGTGACATTTAAAGGCTTAACTAGGTTAATTAGGTTAACTGGGCAGGTTAGAGTAATAAGGCAAGTTATTGTATAATGATGGTTTGTTCTGTAGACTATCGGAAAAAATTGCTTAAAGGGGCTAATAATTTTGACCTTAAAATGTTTTTAAATTTTTTTTTAAACTGTTTTTATTCTAGCCGAAATAAAGCAAATAAGACTTTCTCCAGAAGAAAAAATATTATCAGACATACTGTGAAAATTTTCTTGCTCTGTTAAACATTATTTGGGAAATATTTTACAAAGAAAATTCAAAGGGGGACTAATAGTTCTGACTTCAATTGTATGTTTTAAGCAGTGGATGCCCTTCCAGCCACAATTCAGTACTGGGAAACACCTATACACTATGACCAATTTAGTTTATTCAATTTACTTATACCACATGTCTTTGAACTGTGGGGGAAACCAGAACACCCGGAAAAAACCCTCGCCAACACAGGGAGACCATGCAAACTCCACACAGAAATGCCAACTGACCTAGCCAGGACTCAAACCAGCTACCTTCTTTCTGTGAAGCGACTGCTAACCACTATGGCACCATGCTGCATGTTTTAAGTTGGTTTAATGTAATGTAAGTTGAAATGACTCAACTGAAACATTTAAGCCAGTGTGTAGTGACGAACCTCAAAACTAATCAATGTTGAGCTTCCGAATGGAGCAGCCAATCAGAGGCATTGAACGCCACTGGTGAATATGGAGACATTTCGTTAAATGCGTTGGTTAAAAAGATTCATTTCACATCTTCAGTTATCATAATGTGAGTTTTTTTACGATTTCTAACATGCCAAACTTAAAGTATATGATGTCAATACAGATACAGTTAATGATGTAACTGTAAAAATAGTTTTAATGAAGGTTAAAAAAAGGCTTCTTAGTTCCAGTAAATACGCTTTTTAAAGGAACATTTAAAAGCACCCCACCCCCCACCCCCACCCCCTTTAAGTCATATATGTGTTTTGGAAAAGTATACCACATTTAATAAACCACTTAATTTTGAATGTATTGTTTAATGTTTCAAAACTTAACACAGATAGCTCCAATCTATAATATCCTTAATAATTGAATTAGAAGTATGTAACTACAAAAATTGTTTTAATAAAGGTAAATAATAATAAAAAAAAGGTTTAGTTCCTGCAAATATGCTTCTTAAAAGAAAATTTCATTTCCTGCTCTGAATAAACGATGTTTTGCATACAATCTTTGCAAAACTGTCAATTCACCCGCAGGATTGTACAGCTATTGAAAGGACATTGATTTACATTAATTTCCATACTTCTTCTATAGCTACTCTAAGAACCATATCCATCAGTATATAAGCTCGCGACGATTATTTTAGACTTTATGAATAGAGTACATTAAATCTGACTCGTGTAGATAAGAAATACGTGATTTAATGTCTCTATTTTCCCTCTCAGATTTGTGAAATCATTGCAAGTCTGAGTCACTCTGCATTCTACTGCGGTCATGGAGAATTGCTGATGGTGTAGTTACAAAGCGAGCTACTGCCACCTAGTGGTAACATTAAGAAAGACAGACACGTTCACCCTTATGAATAATGTACTCAAGATTGCATAAATGCTAAAGCGCCGCATAAAACCACAGTGCAGCATGTGACAAGTTATTTTATACGTGTAACTGCTTCTGTTTTACTTTGATCAAGATATGTAGTAAATAAATGATCAAATAATCTGTCTTCAAAGTAGAACACAATGGTTTTATTAATGTTTTAATTTTCAAAGTGACACTCCAGTTAATGAAATAATAAACGGTGCTTCAGTAGAACCACGCGGGGGCGCTGTCATTCGCTTTTAATTGGTTTTTATTTATTTGTTTATTTTATTTTTAATCCCCGTATGTAATGTCGTGCTTATGTAACATGCATAAATGATCATTTAATTCCTTTGGTTTGGGCTTCTGGTTTGTTCACACATCCTAGACTGACATTGCAGCAACAAACACACACACTCGTCGAGCCTGCGGTTTCTGTATTGGTGTGTAACGGATCTCCACACAAAACGGCTACATTTAATTGAGTTTTATGAAATGGTCAAACAGCAGGAACCGCGGGGATTATTGTTAATGCATGTCGAGAGCCTTTTGTGTAAGCGCTGTCAGGAATATTTATTTATGTGTAATTGTAGCTGCCTTCTTGTGCATTTCCAATAGACCCCATGCCGGCTTAGGAATTACTCAAATTAAAAGCATTTAATGATGAATAAACATGTCTTAAGCACGTGTTTAACACTGTTTGCAAACAACTAATAACTGGCTCGCACTTTATTTTATGTTGCACACAGAATTACTGTATATAGGCCTACAGTTGAAGTCAGAATTATTAGCCCTCTTGAGTCCTAAATTATTAGCCCCCCTGTAGCCAATATTTTCCCCAATTTCTGTTTAACACATTTCTAAACATAATAGTTTTAATAAATACTTTCTAATAGCTGATTTATTTTATCTTTGCCATAATGACAGTAAATAATATTTTATTTACTTTTTCATCATACTATTCAGATTAAAGTGCAATTAACAGCTTTACTAGGTTTATTAGGCAAGTCATTGTATAATATTGATTTGTTCTATAGATAATTGAAATCAAATATTACTTAAGGGGGCTAATAATATTGAAAAGTAACTGGTTTATTAGTCGAAATAAAACAAATAAGACTTTTTCCAGAAGAAATACTTAAAGTAGGTATACTTTGAAAAATTCCGTACTCTGTTAAACATCATTTGGGAAATATTTGAAACAAAATTCACAGGAGGGCTAATAATTTTGACTTTTATTTTGATAATTATTTTATTTAGTTTTTAATATCAGTTTAGTTTTACGTTTGTAACTGTAAATATATACAGTTAAGCCCAAAATGATGTATACCTCTGGTAAATTCTGACTTAAAGTTATACTTTTATTCAACCAGTATTTTTTTTGGACTGAAAATGATGTAGGCTATCTTTCTTTCTTTCTATCTATCTATCTATCTATCTATCTATCTATCTATCTATCTATCTATCTATCTATCTATCTATCTATCTATCTATCTATCTATCTATCTATCTATCTATCTATCTATCTATCTGTCTGTCTGTCTGTCTGTCTGTCTGTCTGTCTGTCTGTCTGTCTGTCTGTCTGTCTGTCTGTCTGTCTGTCTGTCTGTCTGTCTGTCTATCTATCTATCCATCTAAAAATAGTTGAAGGCAAAATTATGTGAATTTAAACACTTTTTAAAATATTTTGCACAAATCAATTGCACTTTGGCGGTTCAATCGGCTGTGGCGACCCTGGATTATTGAGGGACTAAGCCGACAAGAAAATGAATGCATGAATGAATGAATGAATAAATTGCCCTTTAAGCCTGATTCATTGGAAACATCTGTTTTAATCAACTCAACAGGTGAAAAATATAAGCTCTTGGCTGTTGGTTTGTGGACAGTCATGGCTATCTATCTATCTATCTATCTATCTATCTATCTATCTATCTATCTATCTATCTATCTATCTATCTATCTATCTATCTATCTATCTATCTATCTATCTATCTATCTATCTATCTATCTATCTATCTATCTATCAGTCTGTCTGTCCAGCCTGATCTCACGAGAAAACGTAAGTATTTTACGTTTTGACAGTTTACTGACAGTTTGACAGTAATTCGTACGAGTTCAGTCGTACGAAATTGTACGATTTTTTAAAAGGAGGCGTGGCACCTAACCCCACCCCTAAACCCAACCGTCATTGGAGGATGAGCAAATCGTACTATATTGTACGAATTAGATCGTACGGATTCGTACGAATTAGCCACTAAATCAAAAAGTTACGAATTGCCGTGAGATTGCGCTAGTCTGTCTTGCTGTCTGTCTGTCTGTCTGTCTGTCTGTCTGTCTGTCTGTCTGTCTGTCTGTCTGTCTGTCTGTCTATAGGTCAGATTTATTAGCCATCCTGTTAAACTTTTATATTTTTCCCCAATTTCTGTTTAACGGAAAAACATTTCCAACACATTTCTAAACATAATAGTTTTAATAACTCATTTCTAATAACTGATTTCTTTTATCTTTGCCATTATGACAGTACATAATATTTTACTAGATATTTTTCAAAATACTAGTCTTCAGCTTAAAGTGACAAATAAAGGCTTAACTAGGTTAATTAGGCAAGTTATGGTAATTAGGCAAATCACTGTATAATGATGGTTTATTCTGTGGACAATTGGGGGGAAATGCTTAAGGGGCTAATAATTTTGACCTTAAAATGTATTAAAAAAATTAAAAACTGCTTTTATTCTAGCTAAAATAAAACAAATAAGACTTTCTCAAGAAGAAAAATTATATAGGAAATACTGTGAAAAATTCTTTGCTCTGTAAAACATAATTTGGGAAATATTTGAAAAAGAAAAAGAAATCACACGAGAGCTAATCATTTTGACTTCAACTGAATATAAATTGTTGGATACAAATCTATGTGCCTTTTTATACTTTTCAAATATTTTGCATAAATCAATTGCACTTTAAGCTCAATGTAAGAATCTTGCAAAATAACTAAAATATTATGTACTGACATGATGAAAAAGACTAAATGAGTTAGTTATCAGAAATTAGTTATTAAAATATGTCTTAAAATCTGGTTAATCTCTGTTAAACATCAGTTGGGAAATATTCTTAAAAGAATTAAAATTTTACAGAAGGGCTAATTTTGACTTCAACTGTATATGGTTTCAGTTTTTTGGTTTGAGTTAATATTAAAGACCAGAATTGTAAAGCGAACAAGTGTAGGAAGTACAGTTTCTTTTAGACAGATATATGAGGCACACAGATGCATCAAAAGAGTGTTAAATTGCAAGCAAATGTTATTATCTAAAAATACCTGACACAGCATGGTGTTATTCAGCGCTTGAGCACAAACTCCCAGATCTCCTCCTCTGAAGAAAGCTTTCCTAAAAGTAGAACGGCAAATCAATAACTTGAATCATTAGTCTGGCTCATGTGGGCAAATTATATGAACATTAATTGAACATGACAGAGAGAGATTGCTTTTTTAGCAATTTCCATTGCGCATTTGTTTTGTTGGAGCCTTTTTGGTCAAGAAAATCTGTTGTGTTTTTACTGTAAATACAAATGAAAAAAAAAAACAAATCTGTGTAAATATAATATAATATAATATAATATAATATAATATAATATAATATAATATAATATAATATAATATAATATAATATAATATAATATTATAATATTTATAATATAATATTTATAATATAATATTTATAATATTTGGGTCTCATTGACTGCCATGTTTTTTCATGTAAAATGACATAAATATTTTTATACTTAATCTCTAATTTATCTTTTAGATTTTCAAAATAATGATCTATACTGTATATTACAAAAATACCTTTTTTAACATCCTTTCATGAGTCAATTTGATCCCATAAAACGTGTTTTAAAAAATACATAGAGACACATAAAAAAGCTTATAAAGTTTAAACTACCAATGTAAAGTGTTTCTGACATGCTGTGTACACTGAAAACCCCTACTCTGATTATTACTGCCCTCCTCTGGCCATAAAGGAGAAAGTCAAAATATGTTTTTGAAGGGCACCTATGATGAAGATAATGTTTTGAAAGCTGTTAGAACTGTGTGTATGTATAGTGTGTCCACAGTCATTTTGGGTTGTATAAAGACAATAAGTCTATGTGTTTTTTACATTTTTAAATTAAATTAAGTTAAAGTCGCTGTAATTCATTACTACAGTCACATGTCAGTACAATTAAAAAAGAAGATGCTTCGCTTTTTACATCAAATAATCATTGGGAATGTTCTTTCTGTAGTAAGACGTTAAGTGAGAAATGCTTTCTTCATGTCTGTCACTGTGCTGTTTATCTTACGCAGCCGAGGAAGAGATTGAGGCACACTCTGACAGGCACGTGGGAACGGTTGGCACAAGCAACAAAAACAGCTATAATGTGTTCAGAGCTGAAAATGACAAACTTCTGAAATAATCTGATGTGTGTTTTCAGCTGAAACTTTACAGACACATTCTGGAGACACAAAAGATTTATTGTATTAAATCTTGAAAACGGGGTAAAATAGGTTCCCTTTAAGTCTGCTTCGATCGATAGCATAAAATGGCAAAATACTGTAAACCTAAATCTCTACTCTTTGCAGTTATTAATCTTTATCGTTACTGGTTTCATCAATTAAGATCTCCTAATTATCTCCCAGTTAGTCTCTCTGTTCTCCACATGAAGTGGTCTGAGATGGTAGTAACAGATTATACAGTATGTAATCTGTATTAATTAATCAGATTACAAAAACAACTTTTTAAAATAATCGTAATTAGGGTACAGCTATTTTTATGGATTGCATGAATACATGTTATTTATTTACACAAAAAATAAGGCATATTAGTTAGTATTTTGAAGTATTAAAGGGATTAATTAATCACTTATTTGAGTTGAACCAATGCAATTCATTTTTGGGGACAAGTTTATTGTTTTATGTTCAATTCACTTGAATTTGTAAAAAAATAAAATAGGTTAACTAAACCTCTTTGTGTTGGGACAACATGATTGAATTGTTTGGAACCCTGCATTTTTTACAGTCTAGGTCACCCAAAAATGATTTAGTCATTAGGTAATCCCCCTCAAGTGGTTACTAACCTTTCTGAGTTTACCTTTTCTCTTAAATGCAAAAGAAGATATTTTGAAAAATGCTGGAAAGCTGTAAACATTTACCTCCATAGTAGAAAAAAAAAAACAATACTATGAAAGTAAATGTTACAAGTTTCCAGCATTAAAACAGAAGAAAGTAAGTCAAACAGGTTTGGAACAAGTGAAAGATGATTAAATGAGGAAATCATTTAAAATTTAGGGTAAACTACCCCTTTAAGTGTACACTGCACTTTAAAAAGAAGCTGTTTATGGTGATATTCCCTGCTGAAAAAATCCATCTTAAACCAGCCTAGGCTGGTTTGCTGGTTTTAGCTGGTTGACCAGCCTGGTTTTAGAGGGGTTTTGGCCCTTTCCAGCCTGGTCTTAGCTGGCTGCTAAGTCAGGTCAGGCTGGAAAATGACCAGCTAAATCCAGCTAAAACCAGCTTGACCAGCCTGGTTTAAGCTGGACATAGCTGGTTTAGGCTGGGCTCCCAGCCTGGCTAGGCTGGTCAAGCTGGTTTTAGCTGGTCGTCTCCCAGCCTGACCAGCTAAGACCAGGCTTGAAATGGCTGGAAACCAGCCTGGAAGTGGCCAAAACCCCTCTAAAACCAGCCTGGTCGACCAGCTAAAACCAGCCAACCAGCCTAGGCTGGTTTAAGCAGTTTTTTTCAGTAGGGTTGGTATAAAATTTCTCTTTATATATTGTAACTGCATGTGACATCAAAACAAAAGTCTAAATGTAATACAAAAATACAGTCCGATTACATTACAATAATCTAAGAGATTTCATTAATGGCAACATATTTTGTAATGAGTAAGTAACCAGTGTGGTGACCTGTTGTTCTGTGGGCAAGGAGAGACTCGCTGAAATTACTGTAAAGCTGTTTGTATACTGGAGTACAGGTGCCATTCATTCAATCATCGACATGCGCACATTCACCACATGGTGTCAGCACTGCACCAGTCAAACTGATTGTTTTCTATCCCTCTGTTCGGCACAGGGGCTCACCGGGGTAAAACCCACCTGACTCACTGCCTATTAATACAGACAACGCTTCACTTTCATCCATAATGTGATTATGCCATCCCGGGGAGCAAAACGATACCCCCGACCGCAACCTGTCAATACGAATCTCTATGTGCCTTTTGTACCGCCGGGCACGCGTTGTGTTCTCCCCGTCCCCCGCGGCTTGGGACAGGTCACATAAAGATTAGTCGGGTCTCCTCTCATCAGTAGGGGTCCCATCAGGAGAAATAAGCTTCTTCCAGGGTGGTGCCTATTATAAACAGGTGCCTCCTTTCATTTTGTGTGTTGACACACGGTGGTCTAATTTCGCCTCTGGATCTTTTGGGCACCATATTGTTTTGCCTGTTCTCTCTTTTTTTAACGAGAACCTTGCTTTTCACTCGAGTTTTTTTGCAAATATTAATAGGTCTTACTCATTTTGCCTCCGCCTCTGTTTCTGTCAGATATGTCTGCTGTGATAATTGGGCTCAATCAGAGATTATTCATGGCGCTCTCAGACATGACCGAGCAGCTTTGTTTGCCTTGTGCCTCTCTGACAGAACCAGCCCACACGCTCGCCTATAGTTTGCACATGCCTGTACCTCACAATGAGTCCCGCACTCATCCTTTCTGTGCGTGCGCTTAATTACGACCAATTAACGCGTGGACGCAAACGCGGTAAAACATCCTACTTCTAAAATGGACGCACTCAGGAAAATAACAAAAAAAAATGGAGGACAGCGCAGCAAAACAACCCCCCTGAAGGTCGTAGTATTTATCAAAGAAAGTAATTCACTGATATTTGCGAGTTCTCTGAGTACATCTTCTTGAAAATAATTACAGCGGTAATGACTTTTTCCCGGTAATGCCGGGAGAGGAGGGAACAGAAGCCGGAGACATGTAGGCCGATAAAATATCTGCGGCCAGGCCTCCCGGTGCGCAGCGCCGCTACCGTCCTATGTCTACACGGCTGATAAACCATTAGCTGGAGCCGTGACTCACTCGTTGATCGTAGTGAAGTGCGCTAGCGTACAGCCTGGCCCAATACTCCCAATTGTTCCCCTAATATCTGTCTAATGGCCTCCATTTAATCTAGGGAGGATGATTATTACATATCCGTCCCCCTCCAACCCTCCCTTTTCCCCTGGCCGAACACGCAGACACACAAACCCGCGGTCGTAGCAGATGAATACATCTCGGTCATCAGTGTAAAGTAAAACATAATCAGTGCATTTCCCTCCAGTGCATGAGTATGCTAATGAGTTAGCTTCGCTGCGTAATTTTAGATTATCTTCCGATAGCTACATGCAGCGAGAGGCTGTTTGGAGGTTTGTCTTGGGTTCGAGTCGCACAATGGTTTCTCGGTGGTTTTCTCCACATCCATTGAGCGGGTTTTTATGGGTTTGCGGATTGATTGAAAGCAGATTATTATCTGACATTTAATTAAACAAAATTTCTCTCTCTCTCAATGAACAAAATGGTTAGGCTGAATTGTTTATGTTGTTTTAGATGAGATTTGTTTAACTGGATAAGCTGAAATACCATCTTCATCCAGAAAAAGACCTGAAACAAGTCTTAGACTGGTTTAAAGAAGTAAGGGATTTATCCTCCTGGTCTTTTTGTGCCATTCTTACAGTATTGTCTCTTATTTTCTTACTCGTTTATCCCATTTTCTGTTCATTCATTAGTTCATTATTTCTTTCTTTAGTTCTGTTATACTTTCTTTTGTTCTTTCAATCTTTCTTACATTTTCATTCTTTTTCTTGCTAAGTTTTCCTTTCTTAAGTTTTTTGTTCCTTTCTTTCTTAACTTTTGTCTTTCGTTTAGAAGGGATTTGTCCTCCTGTGTTTATTGTTCTATTTTTACAACATTGTCAATTATTTTCTTACTCTTTTATCCCATTTTCCCTCTCATTCATTCAGTTATTCATTCATTCTTTCATTAATTCATTCCTTCTTTCTTTTATACTTTGTTTCATTCTTTCAATCTTTCTTTCATTTTCTTACTTAGTTTTCCTTTCTTACGTTTTTTCCTCTCTACTTTTTTTTCTTTCTTACCTTTTGTCTTCCTCTTTCTTTTAGAAGTAAGGGATTTGTCCTTCTGGTCTTTTTTTCCATTCTTATAAACTTGTTATTTTTTTGCTCTTTTATCCCATTTTGCTTTCATTCATTCATTTATTCATTCGTTCTTTGTTTAGTTCATTCTTTTTCTTTCTTTTGTTCTTTTCTACTCTCATTTTTTCAATCTTTCTAATATTTCCTTTCTTTTTCTTAGTTTTCCTTTCTTATGTATTTTTCTTCCTTTCTTAACTTTTTCTTTTCTTTTGTTTTCTTTCTGGGTGTCACGGTGGCGCAGTGGGTAGCACAATCGCCTCACAGCAAGAAGGTCGCTGGTTCAGTTGGCATATCTGTGTGGAGTTCGCATGTTCGCGGTTTCCCCCACAAGTCCAAACACATGCTCTATAGGTGAATTGGTTAAGCTAAATTGTCCATAGTGTATGTGTGTGAATGGGAGTGTATGGGTGTTTCCCAGTGATGGGTTGCAGCTGGAAGGGCATTCGCTGGGTAAAACATTAGAAGTCCTCCTGGTCTTTTTGTTCCATTCTTACAACAGTGTCAATTATTTTCCTACTCTTTATACCATTTTCTTTTCATTCATTCAATTATTCATTCTTTCTTTCTTTCTTTTCTACTTTTGTTCTTTTCTACTTTTTTTCATTCTTTCAATCTTTCCTACATTTTTCTTGCTTAGTTTTCCTTTCTTAAGTTTTTCTTCCTTTCTTATCTTTTTTCTAAACTTTTGTATTTTCAGTCCATTTTCTCTTTTTTGTCCTTTCCCTTTGAAACTTGTATTGTCTTCCTTTCTTCTTCTAAGCCTTCCTGCCTTTTCTTTTTTACATTTCTTCATTTCATGCTTCTCTTTTTTTTGTTTCCTTTTGCTTTTCCCACCTTTTCAACTTTTTTTTTCTTTCTCTTCTTCCTGCTTTCTTGTTTTTCCTTTACCCTTGCATGTTTCCTTATCTCTTCCATCCTTTTGTCTTTCCTTAAATTTTTGTTACCTTCGTCTTATTCTTTCTTTTAGAGGGAATTTGTTCTCCTGTGTTTTTGTTCCACTCTTTTTTTCTTTACTCTTTACTCTTTTTTAAAATTATTTTCTTACTCTTTTCAATCCCATTTGTTTGCTCTTCTATTTCTAGTTTAGTGTTCTTTTCACCCAATGTCTTTTTTTTTCTTTTTTTTATCTGTGATGCTTTATTTTTCTTATTTCTATTCCCTTTTTTACTTATCCTCCTCGTGTTTACACCCTTTAGTCTTGTTTACTATCACTTACCTACTTTTTGTCATTCCTTCCCCATGCAACGGTCATCCCACTTTCCTCTTCCATACCGTCCCTTTCTTTCTTATCATTTACTTTTTACCCCCTTTCTTCTTTCCAACTGTCTTCATAGCTTGACTTTCATCCCTTCTCCTTACCCTCCTTCCTTTTTTCCAATCTTTTCTTCCCCTTTGGAACTTTCTGTCTTCCAACTGTGTCTTTATTTCCTCCTCCAAACATTCCAGCGGTTTTTTTTTCTTCTACTTTTCATTTTCTTTTCTTCCTGCTGCTTTTCCTGCAGCCGTGCAACTTGTTTTTCGCCTAACCTTTTTTCTTTCCTTGCTTCCTTTATAGTTATTTATCCTTCCTTAAGTTTTATTTTGTCTTCCTTTCTTCTTCTAAGCCTTCCTGCCTTTTCTTTCATACATTATCTTCATTTCCTCCTCTTTTTTTGTTGTTTCCTTTTCCATCCTTTTTCAACTCTGTCTTCTTGCACGTTTCCTTATCCATCTTTCTGTCTTTCTATCCTTAAATCCTTGTTTCCTTCATCATGTTTTTTTTTGTTTTATTTCCATTTTGTTTGTCCTTTTTTTCTTTCTTTCCACTTGTAATTTTGGCTTCATTTCCTTATCAATGTCTTTATCTTTATTCATTCATTCATTTTCTTTTCGGCTTAGTCCCTTTATTAATCAGGAGTCGCCAAAACGGAATGAACAGCCAACTTCTCCAGCACATGTTTTACACAGTGGATATCCTTCCAGCTGCAACCCATCACTGGGAAACACCCACACACTCTTGCACACACTCACTATACTCACAATATAGCAATTTAGCTTATTCAATTCACCTGTCCCACATGTCTTTAGACTGTGGGCGAAACTGGAGCACCCAGAGGAAACCCACACCAACACGGGGAGAACATGAAAACTCCACACAGAAATGCCAATTGACCCACCCAAGGCTCAAACCAGCAATTTTCTTGCTGTGAGACGATTGTGCTACCCACTGCGCCACCGCGCTGCCTCTTTTTCTGTAATTCCTTTTGTTTTTGTTTTCCCATTTGCTTTTTTTCCCCATTTGTTTTCCCTCTTCTTTTCTTTCATTTATTAGTTTGATCTCTTTCTTTTTTATATCCTTATTTTTTATCTTCCTTTCCTCCACATTAATTCTTCTTTTGCTCTTTAATTCTTACTTTTATTATTATTTTGTTCATCCTTTTTTGTTTATCCTCTTTCATTCAATCATTAGTTTGTTATTTCTTTCATTCAATAGCTTGATCTGTCTTTCTTTCTTTCTTACACCCTTCCTTATTATTTCCATCTTCATTTCCTCTTCACATTAGATGTTCTTTTGCTCTTTTTCTTTCAATTTTCCTTTCATTCTCTCTTTCATTCTTTGTCATTCTTTCATTCATTAGTTCTTTTTTATCGTTAGTTTCTTCGTTCTTTCTTTTTTACTCCCTTTCTTATTATTTCCATCCTCTTTTCCTCTTCACATTAATCTTTCTTTTGCTCTCTTTAATTCATTCTTGCTTTTTATTCTTTGTTCTTTCGGTCATTCATTAGTTCTTTCTTTCTTTCTTTCTTTTTTTCTTTCTTTCTTTTTCTTTCTTTCTTTCTTTCTTTCTTTCTTTCTTTCTTTCTTTCTTTCTTTCTTTCTTTCTTTCTTTCTTTCTTTCTTTCTACACCCTTCCTTATTGTTTTTTAACTTCCTTTCCTCCTCACATTAATCTTTCTTTCGCTCTCATTCATTCTTGATTTTCTTTCTTTCTTTCTTTCTTTCTTTCTTTCTTTCTTTCTTTCTTTCTTTCTTTCTTTCTTTCTTTCTTTCTTTCTTTCTTTCTTTCTTATTGTTACCCTTCCTTATTATTTATATTTTCCTTTCCTCCTCACATTAATCTTTCTTTCGCTCTTATTCATTCTTGATTTTCATTCTTTGTTCTTTCTTTCTGTCATTAATTAGTTTGTTCTTTTTCTCTTTCTTTCTTTCTTTCTTTCTTATTATTACCCTTCCTTATTATTTATATTTTCCTTTCCTCCTCACATTAATCTTTCTTTTCCTCGCTTTCATTTTTGCTTTTTTCATTCTTTGTGTTTACTTTCGTTTATTCTTTATTTCATTCATTAGTTTTTCCTTTTATTATTTTGTTCTCTTTTTTACACCCTTATTATTTCCATCTTCCTTTCATTTTTTTCTTTCATTCTTGCTTTTTTCATTCTTTTTGTTTTTCTTTTCTTTATTCTCTTTATTCTTTCTTTGATTTGTTTTCTCTCTGTTTTTCTTACCTTTTCTACCCTTCCCTTTTATTTCAGTCTTTTCTTTTTCTATCAATTTTTTTTGTCTTCTTGGTTTCACTCTTTAGTTCTTTCTTACGTTTTCTGTTCTTTTTATCTTTCTTCTTTTCCACCATTCCTTATTATTTCCATCTTTTTTTCTCTCTCTCTCTCTCTCTTCCTCCTTTTTTATTACTCTCTTTCTCTGCATTGTTGACGCCAAATCTAGGTGTTGTGGTTGGGAAAGAAAATGAAGTCAGTCTTGCACTCACTCCAACAGCCATGGGGCTCAGCGGACATGCAGCAGCGTGCAGACCTTCATTCGCAATTCACAGCCAGCTCGAAGCTCCTGTACAGCTTGACAAAATCCAGAGAACAGCAAGCCCTAGTCAAATATGTTTTGTCAATATTTAGACTTGTCCCGCTTTTTTTTCTGGGGCTCAACAAAAGTTTCATTTTATTGAGTGTCTTTGCAGGGTTTGCCGTTTCCTTGCAGGATTTCTGAACAATCGACCCTCGAGGTGCTCACAGAAAATGAACTGCAACTCTCAATCAATATTGGTCATACGAAGGGAAAGACTAGCATGGATGATATTAAATGTTGACAGAGTGTTCAAGACATGGGGTACAAATACTGTGCCAACATTTGAAGATAAAAAAAATACTAAAAATGACCAAAATATGACGCAGGGATGGATTTCATCTGTTCAAAAGTCCTCTTGATGTTAGAGGTTGGTAAATAAGGGTATGTTCAAGCTTGTGGTATATTCGTTCGGCCTGGAAAAGAAAAAGAAAAATATATATAATTTCTCAATAGTCTGATTAGCATTCCCATTATTATATTTAAACAGGCTAAATATATAAAACATATATTATAAAACATAGTATACTTTCCCATAAATTTCTTAACCAGCATCAGCCCTACACTGTAAAACCCAAAATGTTAAGGTAACTCAAACCGTTTGAGGAAACCGATTGCCATTTAAGTTCAAAAACTAATCCTAATGAGTACTGTGAACTTAATCCATTTGCGTAAACTAAGCAATTTGAGTACAGTAAAACCCAATAAATGAAGGGAACTCAAACCAACTGAGTACTGTAAAACCCAATAAGTTAAGGCAACTTAAACCGTTTGAGGAAACCGATTGCAACAAACCATTTCAGTTAAAAAAAGTAATCTATATGAGTATAAGTGTATGTGTGTAGTATGAGTATTTAAGTTGAAGTAATGATGTATTTAAATAACTCATTACCTTCAACACTGAGTTCAAAAATCTTATCAAATGAGTAGAATTAACTTTCAGTCAATTTTGAGTTAACTACACTCATTTCATTTGATAAAGTTTTAAAGGGATTTTAACACTTTGCATTTTTTCCACAATTGCCACTTATTTTCTTTTTTAATGAAAAACTATTATTTTTTAAATGTATTTTTTTGCTGTTCCAATGATCCGACACAACTTTAATAATAATTACAAAATCTGAATTAATTTGGCCTGCAGCACTCAACAGAAAACAGGGGGGAAAGAAATAATTCGCTCAGCGAAAACCTGAAAAAAAATGTGTTAAAAAAGTTGAAAGCTTTTATAAAAACGTAAACATCTTAACAAAGAATGTATAACTTAAGTGAAATACTGTGGGTTTAATGGGTCTCCATGAGGACATTTTTGTCCTTTTGGTTTTGAGTTGAGAAAAAGTTTGAGTTTGAGAAAAAAATGATGTCTGCAAAATTGTTGCAAACAATTTATATGTGTTGAATTTAAACAAACAAATTAAATTTAGTAATGTTCAACTTAATTTGTTTGTTTAAATTCAGCCCAAATTAATCGTTTACAACCACTTACCTTAAAAAAATGTGTAAACTCGATGAATCATCTTTGAATATTTTTTTATAGTCTAAAATAGTTTTTTTATGTTTTATTTTTGCCAAAAGGTAAGCTGCTTGCTTTAACAGAGCCAACATATTGACAAAAAATAGTATATAATATAGCATACTATAGTAAAAAAGACAAAAATACAAAAAAATAATAATAATTAAAATTTCACATGCATAAATAAACCATTTACAAGGTTAATATATGCATGTGAAATTGTAATTATAATTTTTTCTAATATTTCCCATGTGATGTTTAACAGAGCAAGAGATGTTTCCTATTACTCCAGTATTTCCTTTTTTTTATCTGGAGAAAGTCTAATTACTTTTAGTTTTGCTGGAATAAAAGCAGTTTTCAAAAATATTTATGTTTAAATAAATACTTTTAATACCTAGTTATTAAAGAAAATGAGGCTAAGTTGTTTTTAGGCCAAAATTGTAGCTTTTTACATTAAAACAGGCAAAATGAGCACTTGACTAAACTTATATCTAATAAAACACAATCCAGTTGATGTGCAAAATACATATCACAACCCACAATATCACTATTGCACGATCCAACTATGAATGTAATATGTACATACATCACTTCAATCAAAGCTTCACAAATTACCAAAACAAATCAACAACAAACCCTGATGTTTTGCAGATTCAAAACTATTTTACAAGCATGTTGGCTTAGCTTGACTCCGCTGTAGTTCATTTGTTTAGTTAGTCGATCGTCTATAAAATTAGAAGCTTAAATGGGACTGGGATAAAATAATGCCGTTTTTATGTTGTTATTGTTTTGTGAAGGTTCTGAGTTTAACTATTTTGATACCTAATTATGATGAAAGGAAATGAGGCTAAGTTTTTATTTTTTTGGCCAAAGTTTTAGCTTTTAAATCATCCAAAATGATGACAAAAACTTAAACGAGTAAGACAAAATGTCTATAAGGGGTTAATATTTCAATTTGACTAAACTTACAGTGACATAGATCTAATAAAATACAATCCAAGACACAGATCATGTGCAAAATACATATCACAACCCAGTAAACACCACAATATCACTGTTTCATGACCCGACTATGAATATGTATATACATCACTTCAATCAAAGCTTCGCATATCTCCAAAACAAATCAACAACCAACCCCGACGTTTCGCAGATTCAAAACTATTTTTACATGCATGTTGACTTAGCTTGACTCCGCTGTTGTTTATTTATTTAGTTAGTCGTTCGTCTACAAAAATGGAAGCGCACAGCGGAAGCCGTCTGCGCTATTATCCCACTTAACCATGTTTCCAGCATTTCGAAAGAATAATATCATTCAATTTATACAGGCTCATTAACTCCAACTATGACCTCGTGTGCGCTTCCAAAGCAGGAGCGATGCAGGTAACACTTTTACGAGAGCTCTTCACTCTGCATACTCTAACAGAGAACTATTAAATTAGCTTGATTTCTTGGAGCGCAGGCCTCGGTTTGGCGTACACCTGACGCATGTCGCGCTGCATTATTGGGGCAGTTACCTTTCAGACATGTGCTGAGGAGTGAACAGGGAAAGGTTAGGAGGTTTCATTCACCAGTTAAAAATAGTGGAGCCTCGGTAATGGGGGAATGATCATTTCCACCGTGCGGCGAGGCCTTCGATGGTTGCCGACGGCATTAAGACAGAGCCAGGATGTGAGGTACTTCAGAAGAAGCTAATCAGGCGCAAAACGTCTCGGTGAAAAGGTTTCGGCTTTTGGAGGAGCCTGCAAATGGAAAATGGAGAGCAGGGGAACCTTTTTAGAAACATATCTAAACATTTGTACAGCGAGCGATGCACGTTTTATTAAGAGGTTGACGAAGGTCGTATTAAGATAAAAAAAAAAAGGATATGTTTGTTAATTAGACATGTGGATCATAACGAAACATCTTCAAAAGAACAAAGCGGATTGGAAAGTAGAATCATGCAATATTATTATATGTAAACAAGAATATTTTAAGTATAAAGGATGAATAAGGTCTGATTGAGATTCATTTCAAGTGACTTTGGAACACAAAACCACTTATATCTTATATACAATAGTTATATCTATGGGTATATATTTGCCAATAGCCAAAAAGTACAATGTATGTGTAAAAACTATTGAATTTCTCTTTTATGCCAAAAAATAATTACAATATTAGGTAAAGATCATGTTAAATTAAGATATATTGTACATTTCCAATATATCAAAATGTTTGTACAGAACCTCATTTTTAATTATGAAGGTGATTTTCTCAGTATTTAGGTTTTTTAACTCTCAAATTACTGATATTCAAATTGTAAACAAGTTCAAGTTGTATATTTAGGTTGTATGTAAGCCAAAAATTGTGCTATGGTTTATACATCAATGGGAAGCTTATTTATTAAGCTTTCAAATAATTTATAAATATCAATTTAAAAAAATATGACATAAAATGCTAAACCATATGATTTACATGTAGCCCTTTAGCAGACAATTTTAGACAATCAGCAATTCAACACGAATAGGCAATACACACAAGAAGTGCTAGTTATACAAAGGAACTGTTAGTGCTCAGAGAATTAGATGCTTGAGTGAAGGCTGGTTTATACTTCTGCTTTGAATGATCGGCATGACCCATGCCGTGCATTTACACTTCTGTGTGCTGTTTGTGTTGCTCTGCAATAACACTTACGAAACACTAGGTAGCAGTAGGTTATGTTATGTTTCTCTGTGTCGAGTTTCTTCGCTGGTGATTTGTTTTATCTGAACGCTACCTTAATGTACAAGTAGCTAAAACTTGCTTATTCAGAGGCGGAAACCGGCGGACATCCAACAACTTTAATCATAAGGTAAATACAAAACATCTGGAGCTCCTTCATGCGACTCGACACTTGTAAACAACTCCAAGAGAATGAAAACAAAGAACCTGGCATTTTTAAAAACACGTCCGTAATAATATATACATATAATAACAAGCCATGGTCAACCCGAGCTTAAACAAACCTTGTCATTGTCTTGATGAACAGCCACAAAGCCAAGAAGAACAAAATTCTGTTTTTGTTTTATGAGGCCGTCTAAAAGTGCTCGCCACGTGTCTATATTTGAAATAACGAACCACTTGAGCTGATGATAATAACGTGCGCATGATTATTGAAGTGCTTCTGGCATCTGATCCTTTCAGAAACGGTCAAACGCAAGAGTGAAGCACGATAAAACAAAGGAGCAAATGATTTTTTCAGCAACCTAAAACATGGACAGACTGCCATGATTAACTATTATATACTATTATTATATAATAGTCCAAAAATCATTACCTTTTTGGACTATTATGAACTCTGAATGACGGAATTACTCTCCAGCAGAGGTTACATGTGCTGGTGAAAATTAAAGACACAGATGAGAGGTTTGCACTGACTGTGGGCTATATTTTGTGTTGTTTTTGAACCCAAATAAGGACTAAATGTATGCTATGTGTAGTTTTTCTGTAATTGGTAACATATTGGAAACTGTAAGGGGCTGTATGTGTTCATATATGTTGCATTTATAAAGTTAATTGTAATTTATAATTGCAGACGTTACAGTAGGCTAGTTTTATTATTGATCTGCAGTTATAATCAAATCATGTTCATAGAAAGGTTCGTCATGAACATTTATACACAAGTCCTTTTCATATGATTTATGAACGACCCCTACAGCTTTACTTTGACATTTTCTCGAGCAAGTATCGCGTCGACTGAAACTTTCTGGCTTGGTACCCTTTTGGCAGTGAAAACGCAAGCTCACTGTACCCCTCAGGGGAAAAGGGCCATAAGAGAGGGGAGTTTTGTTTATTTTATAGAAAGATGTGTGTTTCTACAGGTGGTTTGTCAGGCCCACTCATCTGTGTAATGCACACTTCATAAATGCAAAGTTTTTTTAAGAGATATGGAGCGATTGTAAGAAAGTGTCTAGTGCAAATGTGAAAAACTAGTGCAAGGTTTGGTTAAAGTGTCAGAGATATGAAAGGTTTTCTACAGGTGGTTTGTCAAGCCCACCTGTGTGAGTGTGTGAGGCACACTCAGAATTGGATAATGTTTTGAGATTACCATGTTGTCTGGGGTGGGGAGGTCGAGAGTTAAAAAAAACACATTTTTATTTGCCTATTATTACCTTACAGCAAAAGTTTAACCACAAAATAACTTGAGGGTAGGAAAATTATGGGGTAGTTTTCATTTTACGGTGAAGTATTTCTTTAAAAATTTCTTATTTTATGGCTAATTTATTTAATATTTTATTGCCATTTACTTATAAAACGTTTTTTTAAAGGGCACCTAGATTACCCCCTTTTTAAGATTTAATATTAATATTATGGTTCTGATTGTGCCAGTTTAGGTTCAGTTCAAAACACAATTCAGATTGTTTTATTATAATGTGTTAAAAAGTGTCATTTTGGGGGCTTGTACACAGGCAGCCATTTTAGGGGTGTTTTGCTTTGCTTCACATGAAAATTAGTTTCGATTTCCCGCCCAACGTAACAAGGGGGCGGAGCCAAGAGCTCCCACAATCTGTGTTTAGCAGCAGACAGAGAGAAGCAACTTGAGTGAGAGAACCAGCATTCAGCCGTACATGTACGAGTCGGACACAGGCCAAGCAGAGAGTACAAAATCATATGTGTCTTTGTATAGTTTTACAGCCAACTGTGTGCTAGTTTAAAGTTCCGAGCTTGTAAACCGAGATTAATAACCACGCACACTGAATTAACTTTGACAGAGGCACCAGAGCTGCGACACGGCACACTCAGACACACACATTCGGATGTTGTTAAAAATGAAACTATTCAGATGACGCTCTGTGGCGCAGCAGAAATATTAAGTGTCCCGAATCGTGGCTGGGCGCCGCAGACAGCCACCGACTTGAAGCGCCGTTGTGTGTACCCTGATAGAAACCTATGTTAATAATTCTGAAATGCATGGAGCGACACAGAACGTTTCAGGTGTGCCACCTGCAGGCAAGTTCTTATTTTATTTCCAATGGAGGGAAGCACACGTGAGGCAACGCACTCGCACTTTCCACTTTCTGTGACCGCGAGAAATGCAAACGGCTGAAGTTTAAGGTAGACGCAATGAAAAGTACACATGTTTGCAAACCTACCTACAAACAAATTAAGTTACAAACAATAATTCCGATTAGAGCGATCATGTGGTGAATGTTGATCTTGTGTTGAGCCCAATGAGCCTTACATCTAAAAACAGAGCAAGGGTGTTCCTTTAGTGACATCGCTTTGACTCACACGCTGAAAATGGCGGACGTGAAACAACAAACTAAGGATATGGTGATGCGCGCCTGTCAATCAATATTGGTGGGCGGGGGGACCGCAATCCTACTAAGTTGCAGTCGATCTGTAAACCGCTCCAATTGGTCCACCGTTTTTTATGTTGTTAAATTGAAAGTTTTTTATTTTTCACCATTGAAAAGATTTTTTTTACCATAGGTGCCCTTTAATAAAATATTTTGACTTTTTTGTTAACAAGAAACAAATAGTACTAGCACAGAAAACATCTTCAAAAAATAAAGTGGGTGTGAAATAGTTATTTGCTTTTGTGAATAATATTATCACATAAAAGCAAATTTTTTTTAAATAAATGAAACGCTGAAAAATAACATTATTCAATGCAACCCAGGCTCATTCTGAAAACGTAGTCCCGAGGACATTTCCGGAGACCGCGAATTATGTAGCCGGAGGTACGGATGGCTGCATTCCGTTTTTTAAGCGAACGCTGCAGGGCGGTATGACGCCGTTCCCTTTAGCACTCGCCGGCTTTCCCACTGCAACCAGTTTGTCCGGTTAGCTCGTCCTGTGCGTCGGCAGATTCGAGACGCAGAGAGGCGCTGACCATGACAACGACGACCGGGATCGAGTCCGGGGAAGAGCAGTTCCAGAAATCAGGTAAGACTAAAACAGAATACAAGAAATAAAGCGAAGAGGTTCATAACAGGGTGAGAATGTGGTAAAATCCAAAAACGTGGTAAAAATAAATAAAAAAAATCGGACAAGGGCTTTTCTTTTTCCGGACAGCTTTTGTAAATCGTTGGTTGAGTTTAGAGCGGGCGGGTCGATTGGTAAAATCGGTTGGGTTCAGGGAAGGAGGAGGGTGGGTGGGTCGGCCGGTCAATCATTCTGCCAGCCGGACAGACAGACGTTCGTTCGACAGCGGCCTCTGGTGGGTTCACGCGAGAACAGCGCAGGCACAAACAGCACTCACGGGAGATGTCCGAGAAGCCAAAAAGGTGCACACAGCGGCCTCTCGCGGATTCGCGAAAACCAAAAACTGCAAAAATACGTACCTCCCGTGACGTATTTCGCGGTCTCCAGAAACGTCCTCGGGACTACGTTTTCAGAATGAGCCTGGGTTGATTCAATGAGTTTCATTTCAAGTTGTGTAATACCGTTTGATTTAGTCTTAGTTTAGACAATATAATGAAAGAAATATATTTTAAACACACTTTTACTTCCAACAATTAATAAATAGCAAAGAAAAAATGTGCATATACTCACCTTTAAGTAGTGTCAGACATAAAAAAAACAATAATAATAATTATAAACACAATAAATAAAGCAAAATTACATTAGAGAATAGGATTAAAAAACCTACTTCTAAAAAGCTAACTTTTACTAAATATCTGGCCTTTTGTTGTGTAAAAACTATACACTGTAAAAAAATGCATGGTTCTACACAATTCCTTCATGTTGTCCCAACACAATTCGATTAAGTTAATGTAATCGTTTTAACAAATTTATGTAATTGAACATAAAATGATTAACCTTAACAATTGTGTTGGTTCAACTCATATTAAATAGGTTATTTAAACAAGCAGCAAAAGTATTTTTTTGAGTGTATAAGCTTAAACATACGTTCATTCATTTATTCGTTAACAATTAACATCATAAACCAAAGACATTTGCTGTCATAAATCAATATCAATACAAATAAGAAACTGACAATTAAGGTCTGTTATGCATTGAGATTGATTTCAAGTTAGCGCTGCATGTAAACATTTCTGGTTTGGAGCAGATTAATGGTGTGAAATTGGTAGTTTTGATGTATGCATCTCAATATGACTGTGTATAAATTACTTGTATGTGACACACACATATGAATTCACACTCGAGAGAACAGTAACACAATCTCTTTACGCACATGGCTGCTTTTAAAGCTCAATGTCCATTAAATGATCTCTAGAGAAGGATTTGCTTGTTTTTTCCCTCAAGCTGCTGTTTCTCAGAAATGTTTTCAGGTTAGCTACACACGGACAGACAGTGCTTAACGTTTACAGCATCCTATTATGTGCTCCATAAAGAAATTTAGTTTTTAAATATTGTGTTTACATGTATCCTTTCTTTGGTCAGGAATTTTTTCTTCTTACTATATTATATTATTACTATAATAATATTATATATTCCTTCTGTGCTTTTGGTCAACTTTGATTTCCGATGATTAATTTACAGTAAAATATCACATTATAAAATATCAATGGAGCCAGATCAGTCTCAAAAATAATTCATTTACAAAATATAATTTATACATCCACAACACAATTCACATTTACAAAATCCAACTCACAAATTCAAAACGCAATTCATAAATACACAAATACAATTCGTAATTTCAAAACACGATTCGTAAATACACAAATCCAATTTCTAAATTCAAATCACGATTCATAAATACACAAATCCAATTTATGAATTTAAATCACGATTCATTTAAACACGAATCTAATTTTTTAAAATTCAAAACACGATTTGCAAATACACAAATCCAATTCGTAAGTTTAAAACACGATTCATAAATACACAAATCCAATTCGTAAATTCAAAACGCGATCCATAAATACATAAATCCAATTCGTAAGTTTAAAACACGATTCATAAATACACAAATCCAATTCGTAAATTCAAAACGCGATCCATAAATACATAAATCCAATTCGTAAATTTAAAACATGGTTCATGAATACACAAATCCAATTTGTAAATTCAAAACATGATTTAAAAATATACATATCCGATTCGTAAGTCCAAAACACAATACATAAATACAGATCCAATTCGTAAATTCAAAACGTGATTCGTAAATACACAAATCCACTTCATGAATTCAAAACACGATTCATAAATGCACAAATGCAATCCCGAAATTCAAAACGTGATTTATATACACAAATCCAATTCGTAAATTCAAAACACGATTCGTAAATACACAAAATCAGTTTGAAAGTTTAAAACATAATTCATTAATTTTTTTTTTTTTCGGCTTAGTCCCTTTATTAATCTGGGCTCACCACAGCGAAATGAACCACCAACTTATCCAATGCGTTTTACGTAGCGGACGCCCTTCCAGCTGCAACCCATCACTGGGAAACATCTATACACACTTATTCACACTTACTTCGTACTGGTTGTCTTTGGACTTGTCGATGAAACCGGAGCACCTGGAGGAAACCCATGCAAACACAGGGAGAACACGCAAACTCCACACAGAAATGCCAACTGACCCAGCCGAGGCTTGAACCAGCAACCTTCTTGCTGTGAGGCGAATGTGCTACCCACTGCTTTTGTAAATGTAAATTGTGCTGTGCATGTGTGAATTTTATTTTTTAAATGTTATATTTTTGAGACTGATCTGGCTTCATTAATATATCTCTCTCTCTCTCTCTCTCTCTCTCTCTCACACACACACACATGCACACACAAACGCACACGCGCACACACACAAACACACAAAATCAAGAATGAAATTGGCATTTACTCACCATCAAGTTGTTTCATACCTGAACTGCTTTCTACTGTCAAACACACACTATCTCTCACACATACAAAGTACATTTTTGAAAACATAATCATTAAAGCAAAATGAGATTAAGGTTGTAATAGTTGACTCGGAAATAAAAGGGGGAAAAAAAGAAAAGAGAAAATTGCCATTTACTCATCCTTGAGTTCTTTCAAATCTGAGTTGTACTTGTAATTTCTTAGCCTTTATAAAAAAAATATTGTCCAAAGATGAAAATGGGCTGTCAAGCATGCTAAAGGTGTCTTTTAATATTTAAAATAATGACAATCCCACATTTTGACCATTAATTTCACAAGACACCCGCCCACTTAAATGTCATTTAATGTAATAAAGTGTTCGTTTTACTGTAAAATGATTTTATAAGGGACTGAACATCATTTAAAATGTCAAAATATATATGAGAATATGACATAAAGAAGTTGCTGAATCCATACAGTACAATGATACAGTTATAGAAATTCTATTTGAATTTACTAATTCAAAACACGATTGATAAAGATATAAATCCAATTCGTGAATTCAAAACACGATTAATAAATACAAAAATCCAATTCATAAATTCAAAAGATGATGCATAAATACACAAATCCAATTTGCTAATTCAAATACGCGGTTTAGAAATACACAAATCCAATTCGTAAGTTCAAAACATGATTCATAAATACACAAATCCAATTCGCTAATTCAAATACGTGGTTTAGAAATACACAAATCCAATTCGTAAGTTCAAAACGCAATTCAGAAATACACAAATACAATTCGTGAATTCAAAACACGATTTAGAAATACAAAAATTCAATTCGTAAATTCAAATACGCGATTTAGAAATACACAAATCCAATTCGTAAATTCAAAACGCAATTCAGAAATACACAAATCCAATTTGTAAATTCAAAACGCGATTCATAAATACACAAATGCAATTCGTAAATTCAAAACGCGATTCAGAAATACACAAATCCAATTTGTAAATTCAAAACACGAATAATAAATACACAAATCCAATTCGTAAATTCAAAACATGATTCAAAAATACACAAATCCAATTCGTAAGTTCAAAACGCAATTCAGAAATACACAAATACAATTAGTAAATTCAAATACGCGATTTAGAAATACACAAATCCAATTTGAAAATTCGAAAAGCGATTCAGAAATACACAAATCCAATTCTTAAAAATGAAAACGTGTTTCAGAAATACACAAATCCAATTTGTGAATTCAAAACACGATTCATAAATACACAAATCCAATTTGTAAGTTCAAAACGCAATTCGTGAATACAAAACACGATTCAGAAATACACAAATACGATTCTTAAAGATGAAAACGTGTTTCAGAAATACACAAATCCAATTCGTGAATTCAAAACACGATTCAGAAATACACAAATCCAATTCGTAAATTCAAATACGCGACTTAGAAATACACAAATCCAATTCATAAAAATCAAAACGTGATTTAGAAATACACATATCAAATTTGTAAATTCAAAGCACAAATAATAAATACACAAATCCAATTTGTGAATTCAAAATGCTTTATAACCTATAAATATCCTTATTTCTCAATTAAAATTTAGAAGGTCATCAGTAGTTTACATGGTAAAAACGAAGAACAAAAAAGTATTTTCATCAAACAATATACACTTTCCTAAATATAAATTGTTAATCCAAAGTAGCTAAGAAACTGATAAATAAATAAATAAAAAAATACATAAATTCACCACCGCTTGAGTTTTACAACATTATAAATTCATGTTAGCTCAGGTTTATTATCATCTACAAACACAGTGCGTCAGTAAATACAGTTAGTTCTTTTACAGAAAACAATTATTTCCCATAATGCTGATGTAAACAGAGTTTCATAAGGTACAGAGAGCTACATTTCCTTCTGAACTTTATGCAAAGAGACTTAGAGCATAATTATTGACCCAAAAACATTCATTAGGCTCATGGTCTCCAAGTGATGCTGGGAAGAAAAAATAAATAAATAAATAAATAAAAATCACTGTATTTCTCTTTATTGAATTACACGATAACACACAAGCCTTTCCGTTTCATATTACACTGCTGTCTGTCTGACAGGTGGTTGAGGCTGCGCTCAAATAAGTGTGATCTCATAAGGTCAGGTGCATTTTCTCGCTATGGCAGGCCATTTCATCATTGAATATGACTAGTATCTATTTTGAAGCTACTAGTATTATTTTTAGGTGCTAGTGTCTTTTCTATAAAGTACCAGTGCTTATTTAATAAATGCTAGTGTTCAGTTATTAGATATTAGGATTTATTTATACTCATATTGTTCAGTTAGACATGTAGTATTTTTTTTCGATAGTCAGTTTAAGATTCTATTATTGCTAGTAACAATTACAATTTTTACCATTGACTTCTATAAGGATCTGTCAATAAGAGTCCAATTATGAAGTTTCAAGTATATGCATTTATTAGGTATACAAACTGTTACTGTGTGTTCACACCAAATGCGTCAAAGTAGTCAGAAGTCATTCATTTTTAATGCGAGCCGGCGGCGATAAGCATCGAGGAGCGGCGCAGCCTGTCCTTGCGGG
Organism: Danio aesculapii; assembly: GCF_903798145.1. Taxonomy (NCBI): domain Eukaryota; kingdom Metazoa; phylum Chordata; class Actinopteri; order Cypriniformes; family Danionidae; genus Danio; species Danio aesculapii. Next base: position 24,817,410 of record NC_079459.1, on the reverse strand, counting down.
TAGGTGCATCGAGGAAAGTTGAAATCAAGTCAACTCTATAGTAATGAGCTATGACGCGGTTAGGTGGCAAGCAATTGGAATGTAGAAGTCCACCGCTTGAGTATGGAGCTAGATCAGTCTCAAAAATAATACATTTACAAAATATAATTCATACATCCACAACACAATTCACATTTACAAAATTCAATTCACAAATTAAAAACACAATTCATAAATGCATGAATCCAATTCGAAATTCAAAGTGCTATTCATAAATACACAAATGCAATCCGTAAATTCAAAACGAGATTCGTAAATACACAAATCCAATCCGTAATTCAAAACGTAATTCATAGATACACAAATCCAATATGTAAATTCAAAACGAGATTCGTAAATACACAAATCCAATCCGTAAATTCATAACGTCATTCATAAATACACAAATCCAATTCGTAAATTCATAACGTCATTCATAAATACACAAATCCAATTCGTAAATTCATAACGTCATTCATAAATACACAAATCCAATTCGTAAATTCATAACGTCATTCATAAATACACAAATCCAATCCGCAAATTTAAAACGTCATTCATAAATACACAAATCCAATTAGTAAATTAGTAATTCGTAAATATACAACTCCAACTCATCTGGCGAAAAAATGACCAATCCACCAATTCTTGCGTACTTTTTAAAACATTTTCCTCCCTCCTCTATCCTCCTCCTCCACCAGCATCCTCCACACTTACTATTGATGACTTTGCTACATTCTTTTGCACCAAAACTACAAAAATCAGTGCTCAATTTGCTGCACCTACAACAAACACGCAAGATACACCACCAACACCACACACACTCACCTCTTTTTCCCAGCTCTCTGAGTCTGAGGTGTCCAATCTCGTGCTATCTAGCCATGCAACCACCTGTCCGCTTGATCCCATTCCCTCTCATCTCTTGCAAGCCATTTCTCCTGCAGTCATACCAACACTGACTCACATGATTAACACATCTCTTGACTCTGGTCTATTCCCTACTTCATTTAAGCAGGCTACGGTAACCCCACTGCTAAAGAAACCCAACCTGGATTAAACGCTACTTGAAAACTACAGACCGGTATCCCTGCTTCATTAATGGCCAAGATTCTGGAGAAAGTAGTGTTCAATCAAGTCCTGGACTTTCTTACTCAAAACAACCTCATGGACAACAAGCAATCTGGCTTTAAGAAAGGCCACTCAACTGAGACTGCCCTGCTCTCGGTCGTGGAGGATCTCAGACTGGCTAAAGCAGACTCTAAATCATCAGTTCTCATCTTGCTGGATTTATCAGCTGCTTTTGACACTGTAAACCACCAGATCCTGCTATCTATGCTTGAGTCACTGGGCGTTGCAGGCACTGATATTCAATGGTTCAGATCTTACCTCTCTGACAGGTCATTCCGGGTGTCTTGGAGGGGAGAGGTGTCCAACCTACAGCATCTAAACACTGGGGTACCTCAGGGCTCTGTTCTTGGGCCACTTCTCTTCTCCATCTACACGACATCTTTAGGACCAGTCATCCAGAAACATGGATTTTCCTACCACTGCTATGCTGATGATACCCAGCTATACCTCTCTTTTCACCCTGATGATCCCTCGGTTCCAGCTCGCATCTCAGCCTGCCTGTCAGACATTTCACACTGGATGAAAAATCATCATCTTCAGCTTAACCTCACGAAAACGGAAATGCTTGAAGTTTCTGCCATCCCGACTCTTCACCATAACTTTTTAATCCAGATGGATGGAGCAACCATCACTGCATCCAAAATGGTAAAAAGCCTTGGAGTAACGATTGATGACCAACTAAACTTCTCTGACCACATTTCTAGAACTGCTCGATCTTGCAGATTCGCACTCTATAACATCAGAAAGGTCCGACCCTTCCTATCTGAACATACAGCTCAACTAATTGTTCAAGCTCTTGTTCTCTCCAAACTGGATTTTTACAACTGTCTACTAGCCGGGCTTCCAGCTAATTCTGTCAAACCTCTTCAGATGCTTCAGAACGCAGCAGCACGAGTGGTCTTTGATGAACCAAAAAGAGCACATGTCACTCTGCAACTCAACCGTTTGCACTGGCTGCCAGTTGCTGCTTGCATCAAATTCAAAGCTCTGATGTTTGCTTACAAAACGACCTCTGGCTTTGCTCCTCCTTATCTGCTCTCACTTCTGCAGATTTATGTGCCCTCCAGAAACTTGCGTTCTGTGAATGAACGTCGCCTCGTGGTTCCATCCCTAAGAGGGAAGAAATCACTTTCCCGAACTCTCACATTCAATCTGCCCAGTTGGTGGAATGAACTCCCTAACTACATCAGAACAGCAGAGTCACTTGCTGTCTTCAAGAAACGACTAAAAACTCAACTATTTAGTCTCCACTTTCCTTCCTAATTTTAACTGCCTCTCTGGCTATACCACTAACTGTACTCTCTCAAGAAAAAAAAAAAAATACATTACTAATGCTTTGCTTCTTAGACTTTACACCCCTGAAACTTGCCTATAGCACTTATTCACTGTTGCTCTTATAGTTGTGTAAATTGCTTCCTTGTGCTCATTTGTAAGTCGCTTTGGATAAAAGCGTCTGCTAAATGACTAAATGTAAATGTAAATATTCATGATTTTTTACTTTTGAACTCACAAATTGTGTGTTGAATTTATGAATTGTGTTTTGAATTTACAAATTGGATTTTGTGAATTTGAAATTTGTATTTTGTGAATGTTATCTTTTGAGACTGATTTGGCTCCATACTTGAGAGAATTCCAGAAAACACAGTCCCATGAACTTTGGTTTCCAGTTATTTACAATGTTTTTTTTACAGGGACATATATTTAAAAAAAAGTTACTGGCGAAAAAAAAAAAGCAGGAATCTTATGCTAACTATAACAACAGTACAAAACGTTTTTGTTAGTTTTATGCGCGTTACCATGGAGGTGTTTAGTAGATTTAGTAATAGTTCTACATACTAGTTTGTTTCTCTGCTTGTAGATGAGCTGTTTGTGATGAGCATTGGTTTACTTTCTCATCCCCACATGCATGCTTATGGTTGTTTTTCTCTGTGTAACAAATGCATAGACATTAGTATTTCAAACACTGGTGCATTAGCACTATAAATGAATGAAATACGGTAGTTTACCATAAAATGTAGACGTTTATTTTACAGTTTCTACCATATTTTAAACAGAAAAACATTTTTTTACTGTAAAAATTTGTATTTTTACTATTATTTTTTACAATGTAATAGCAAATAAATAGAAGTGAATAAGTATACTACTGTAAACGGACACTAGTACAGCATTTAGAGATTAAACGTTAAAACAGCTTGCCATAATCTCACTTTACAGTCGAACCCCAAAGACAAGGACTCAAATCTAGTCTCTTCTGCTGAAGGAAGGAGCGCCAGAAGGGAAAGGCTGAACTCTTCTAATGAATACATACATTCGTCGCAGATTGTTACCCGCTTTTTTTTCCAGATTACATTGGGCACCTTGTTGCCAAGACAACAGCAATTAGCAAGAACTGGGTTACCAGGCAGACAGTGGCTACAACAAAGTACCCATCGTACCCATGGTAACCAGGGTCAGGCCGGCAGCTCAGGCTTCACATCGCATGTGGTATGAAACGTATGCATTCTGGCCTTATATTATCATAAAGTTTGATAACGCGACATATATGTGCTGCAAACAATAACATATGGTCCACGGCCTCCTCTCATAATTAACCTCGGGTTAATGTTTCACTGAAGCAATTGACTGACGAGTGAATTTCTGTTGCTATTTGTACAGCTCATTCAGCGTTAATACAAACATTGACCTTTTTTGAAGCGCTTTAGCCAGCTGGAAGTGAATGATCTGCAACATTCTTTATTAATAAATGCAGACAGCCAAACATCTCTAAATGTAACGATATCACAAACAAAGTGATGATTTAGACGGTACTTAAATATATCACTATTATACGGTGGCCGAGAGAGCTTAACGTGCTGCAATTTAAGAAAGCACCAGCAAAGAAACGATCTTCATCAATTTGACTGCACACGTGTTGCAAATTAGTCACAACACAAACAACTGAAGAAACAAGCAGCAAATTGGTCACAACACACTCAGTTGTTTGTGTTGTGATCAATTTGCTGTGTTTCTTCAGTTGTTTGTGTTGTGATCAATTTGCTGCACATTTCTTCAGTTGTTTGTGTTGTGATCAATTTGCATCGCGTTTCTTCAGTTGTTTGTGTTGTGACCAATTTGCTGCGCGTTTCTTCTGTTGTTTGTGTTGTGACCAATTTGCTGCGCGTTTCTTCAGTTGTTTGTGTTGTGACCAATTTGCTGCACGTTTCTTCAGTTGTTTGTGTTGTGATCAATTTGCTGCGCGTTTCTTCAGTTGTTTGTGTTGTGATCAATTTGCATCGCGTTTCTTCTGTTGTTTGTGTTGTGACCAATTTGCTCCGCGTTTCTTCACTTGTTTGTGTTGTGATCAATTTGCTGCGTGTTTCTTCAGTTGTTTGTGTTGTGACCAATTTGCTCTGCGTTTGTTCAGTTGTTTGTGTTGTGATCAATTTGCTGCGCGTTTCTTCAGTTGTTTGTGTTGTGATCAATTTGCTGCGCGTTTCTTCTGTTGTTTGTGTTGTGATCAATTTGCTGCGCGTTTCTTCAGTTGTTTGTGTTGTGATCAATTTGCTGCGCGTTTTTCAGTTGTTTTTAGTTGTGATCAATTTGCATCGCGTTTCTTCTGTTGTTTGTGTTGTGACCAATTTGCTCCGTGTTTCTTCACTTGTTTGTGTTGTGATCAATTTGCTGCGTGTTTCTTCAGTTGTTTGTGTTGTGACCAATTTGCTCTGCGTTTGTTCAGTTGTTTGTGTTGTGATCAATTTGCTGCGCGTTTCTTCAGTTGTTTGTGTTGTGATCAATTTGCTGCGCGTTTCTTCTGTTGTTTGTGTTGTGATCAATTTGCTGCGCGTTTCTTCAGTTGTTTGTGTTGTGATCAATTTGCTGCGCGTTTTTCAGTTGTTTTTAGTTGTGATCAATTTGCGACACGTGCGGTTAAATTGATGAAGATCGTTTCTTGATTCCTGATGTTTTTTGTAATTGCATGTGCTTTCTTAAATTGCAGCGCGTTAAGCCCTCTCGGCCACCATACTATTGATTATCAGAGATGGACAATAATCACATTTGGAATGTATTGGTACACTGAAAAATTACTTTTACTGCTTGTTCATACTACTTATTTAAATTGAGCTGAAACAACACGATTCTTTTTGAGGGACAGCTCAAATGTTTTGACAACATGAAGGAATTGTGTGGAACTCAGCATTTCTTACAGTGTACGATGTGTAAAGTCAGCTTATTAGTTTTTAAAATTGTAAGTGAATTGAACTAAAACCCCCCCCCCCCCCCCCATAGGAGCATACTGTGAGCCTCAGACACCACTCTTTCCTTGTTCTCATGTAAATTCCATGAGCGTAAAACCCTGGTGTACAGCGGGCCAATCAGAAGACAAAACAAACTGTGACTAGACTCACGGGCCATGCCCTCCTCATTTGCATGTACACCTATTTTAGGTCATTCATCCGGCCCTGTCAAACAGCTGACGTCATCAAGAGAGCATGTCTCTTGTATATGCAGCTCTAAGACCATAAAAAACCTCTGAGATCATTAATTTGCACGCATCAGGTTGCATTTGATAAGTCAAAATTTTCTAATGATATAACGGTGATAATTTTCCTCCCTTAGTTATTTTAAGAATATATATCACTTACTATGTATGTGAGACTTTTATTTTGAAAACGCGAACCCCAAATTGTTTACTATACTACAAGGTGGGAGAGTGCACGATGGGTGGCTTCTTGGTGAGGGATGTAATTAAAGATATTATTCCAGCTAAGTTGTCGCTGCCTTGATAAGAGCGGAGGGGTGCTATACCACCTTAACAAAGTGTTCCTCTAATACATCTGTGTCTCCCACAGACACAGATACTACTCCAGACAGTAAAGTGTCACCCACAATTGAGGCAACTCTCTCCTTAAAGGGTGTTAGTTCAACATCCTCTGTACCCCCGCCTGTTCGGTCCACACTTTGACGGTGTGCCACTGTTCTCCTCTTAACCTGTGCCTTTACATCGGACCATTTCTTTTTAAATTCCTTCACAGTGCGATGTTCAGACCCCACTGCGTTAACCGCGTCAGCGAAACTCTCCCACTCAATTTTTTTCTTTTGTTATTAATTCCGGAGGACAAACTTGCGTGCTTTTGCCTTTGCTTTTTCGTTTGGTTTTGCCAAAGTGGAGTCATTACCATATTTATATGGGGGAGGAGGCAGGGAGGGGTTTTGCGCTCGTGCACGTGCGCTCAGTTTCACGTTAATTCGGATGTACAAAATGTGTGGGATTCCGCGTACAGTGTTTCATACATCTGATTTTTTTACTGCATTCGCACATTTACAGCTTTGTCCGTACGCAATGTTTTAGTATGAATTTAACGCAAATCTTTGTACATGAGGACCCTGGTGACAGTGAGTTTAAAGTTAATGATTCACTGATTCAAATGATCCGTTTGGAGAGAGGCTGCAGTTAATGATTCGCTTATTCAAATGATCCAGTCAGAATAATCTGCAGTTAATAATTCACTGATTCAAAGGATCTGGTCAGAGTGATTTTACAGTTATTGGTTAACTGATTTAGTTTGAAGAGAGTCTGCAGTTAACAACTCATTAATTGAAACGATTCAGTCAGATAGTCTGCGGTTAACTGGGACTAACTGACTCAAATGATCCATTCAGAGTGAGTCTCTATATTAGCAAACTCAAAAAAAAAAAAAATTAAATAAAAATTATTAAAACAAGCTGGTTATCTCAGATTTCATCATAAAATGGTTTTTGAGTAATGTGGTGCTCTGACAGTTTGAGATAAAAAAAAAAAAGGTCAGGAAATAAAGAACTGTAAACTATGTTAAATTTTAATGTCGTGTTATGGTTCTAAATTGATTGAACTGTTACTGTGGGTAAAAACATTTAAAAAACCACATTATTAATAGATAAATTAGATGGTCCAGAAAAACAATAATGAGGTTTCAGTTACAGATTTGAAAAAAAAAAAAGGCGGGAAATAAAGAACCCTAGACTTGAATACAAGAAAACACTTCAATAAATTTAAAAGAGAATAAAATAGTTCTTCAGGATGATTCAGTTGTTAATAGAACTGCTACTTTGTTTAAAGATTCTTTGAAGAACCATTTTTTTTGTTACAGAAAATGAGTAATGAGGTGATTTTACAGTTACTGATTTGAAAAACAAAAAGGCAGGAAATAAACAACCCTAGAGATGAACACAAGGAAATGCTTCAGAACAATTAAAATATCAAATAAAAATGTTCTTCAGGATGCTGCGGTTTTAAATAGAACTGCTACTTTGTTTAAAGATTCTTTGAAGAACTATTGTTTAGTTCAAGAAAGCGAAGTGAGGTGATTTTACAGTTACAGATTTTAAAAAAGGCAGGAAATAAAGCACCCTAAACTTGAACACAAGGAAATGCTTGAATAAATTTATTATAAAATAAATAAAATTCTTTAGGTTGCTGTGGTTTTAAATAGAACTGCTTCTTTGTTTAAAGATTCTTTGAAGAACCATTTTTTTGTTACAGAAAGCAAGTATTGAGGTGATTTTATAGTTCCAGATCTCAAAAACGAAAAGGCGGGAAATAAAGAACCCTAGACATTAACACAAGGAAACACTTCAATACATTTAAAATTAAAAATCAAATAAAATAGTTTTTCAAGATGCTGTGGTTTTAAATAGAACTGCTACTCTGTTTAAAGATTCTTTAAAGAACTATTGTTTAGTCCCAGAAAGTGAGTAATGAGGTAATTTTACAGTTACAGATAAAAAAAGAGGGTGGGAAATAAAGCACCGTAAACTTGAACACAAGAAAACACTTCAATAAATTTTTAATAAAATGTCAAATAAAACAGTTCTTCAGGATGCTGCAGTTTTAAATGACTTACTTTATTTAAAGATTCTTTGAAGAACCATTTTTTTGTTACAGAAAACAAGTAATGAGGTGATTTTACAGTTACAGGTTTAAAAAACAAAAAGATGGGAAATAAAGAACCTTAGACATGAACACAAGGAAACGCTTTAATACATTTAAAGTAAAAACTAAATATCAATTTAATAAGTTTTTTAGGATGCTGTGGTTTTAAATAACTGTTACTTTATTTAAAGATTCTTTGAACAACAATTGTGTAGTTCCAGAAAGCGAGGTGAGGTGATTTTACAGTTACAGATTTTAAAAAAGGCGGGAAATAAAGCACCCTAAACTTGAACACAAGGAAACGCTTGAATAAATTTAAAATAAAATATCAAATAAAATAGTTCTTTTGGATGCTGCGGTTTTAAATAAGAACTTAAGAACTGCTACTTTATTAAAGATTCTTTAAAGAAACATTTTGTTTAGTTCCAGTAATGAGGTGATTTTACAGTTACAGAATTGATAAACAAATAGGTGAGAGTTGAAAAACAACTAACAATTTAAGACTAAAAAGTTTCTTCAGCACAAGTTTGTTCTTAATCAAACTCACATTCACACAAAGATGACAAAAAAAAATGTTCAGTCTTCTCAGAAACTCAAAATTGACCATTTCCCTGAAACCTACCTTTTATACTGATTCTCGCTTAATAATCAAGCTGCGCTGAATTTTTTTATTATTTCTTTTTTCTATTATTCTACATTAGGGGTCAGTACATTTTTTCCTCAAACCGTGCACACACACCCGGCTAAGGCAAGATCCCTCCCACTCTCATGTCCAGAGGCTTCCCCCAGGTGTCCAGAGGGCGTCAGAATGTGTTCAATTAGCTTGTGTAACCAGAGGCAGGGCGGACACTTAATCCCACAGCACCTGCTGCCTCTTCACAGGTTAACCCCAGTCAGCCATGTCACCGACCGAGACTGGATATCACACGTCAGCCCAGCGCAGTGGCCCTGGATTTACTTTGGCCGTCTGATTGGACGTGATCTCCAAAGCCGGCCGACCGGCAAGCAGCTGGACACCTAATTAGGCGGCCGAATAAACCCAGATGAAGTTTTTCAGGTGACTCGCAGCCGCTCCGCATGCTAGGTTGCTGCCATTTGTGCAGAGCTAATTAACACAAAATAAGTGGCTGATTGCAAGTTTGAAGAGTCTGTACTTACAGGAAAGAAAAGAAGTGGAACAGTGTTACAGGGTCATCAAACACTTGCCACCTGGGTCACTTTGAGGGAAGAGGGCAAAAGCAAATGCAGGACACGAAGACAAAATAATACAATTTAGACATAAAGTTCAATAAGGATATGCATGAAAAGAAAAATATAGATATAAATGTAAGGGAACTAAGTACTAAAGTATTCTTATGAGAGACAATGCAACTGATTCAATCATGAGAACAACTCTTACAGAAAAAAAATTCATTGGATTTACTCATTTTTATTTTAGGGTACAGTTGAAGTCAGAATTATTAGCCCCTCTGAATTATTAGCCCCCCTGTTCATTTTCCCCCCAATTTGTTTAACAGAGAGATTTTTTTCCACAACATTTCTAAACATAACAGTTTTAATAACTCATCTCTAATAACTGATTTATTTTATCTTTGCCATGATGACAGTAAATAATATTTGACTAGATGTTTTTCAAGACACTTCTATACAGCTTAAAGTGACATTTAAAGGCTTAACTAGGTTAACTAGGCAGGTTAAAGTAATTAGGCAAGTTATTGTATAATGATGGTTTGTTCTGTAGACTATCGGAAAAAATATGGCTTAAAGGGGCTAATAATTTTGACCTTAAAAGGGTGTTTAAAAAATTAAAAACTGCTTTTATTCTAGCAAATCTATTCTTTTCTTATTACAAATAAGACTTTATCCAGAAGAAAAAATATTATCAGACAGTGAAAATTTCCTTGCTCTGTTAAACATTATTTGGGAAATATTTAAAAAAGAGAAAAAAAATTAAAAGGGGGGATAATAATTCTGACTTCAACTGTAAGTGGTTGCAAACAATGTATATGGGCTGATTTAAACAAACAAACTACAATTAGTAATGTTCAAATTAATGAACTTAAATTCAGCCCATATGTAAATCCAATGAACTATTTTTTTCAGTGCAGTTTACTAAAGGATTTAGGGATTCGTAAACCTCACAAATTTGAAGCTTGCTTGAACGAATCACACTGTTGTTCATTTGTTTACCAAAAAATTCATTTATGTGATAGATTGATTTCAGAAGTACACAAAAAAAATAACCAATGGCTAATTAAAATTATGTAATTAATTACATTGTAATTACATTGTCTTAAAATCATAAATATGTAAATAACTAGTAACATTTTATTTGAATGTACAATTCACACTATTTAAAAAATTATTACCTTTCATTCATTCATTTTCCTTCAGCTTAGTCCTATTATTCATCAGTCGTCGCCACAGCAGAATGAACCACCAACTTATCCAGCATATGTTTTACGCAGCGGATGCCCTTCCAGCTGCAACCCAGTACTAGATACTCTGTACCCATACCTGTACCCAGAACCAAAATGCCAACTGACCCAACAGGGACTCGAACCAGCAAACTTCTTGCAGTGAGGTGACAGTGCTAACCACTAAGCCACCGTGTACACCCATAGGGGTACATTTTCAGAATGAGCCTATGTTGCACAAATTCCAACTACTACTTTAATTCACACAATTAATCTAACATTGTTTAAAAATGTTTAAACGAAAAATAAAAGAACATTAAAACAAGCATTTCTGAAACCGTTCTTCGCCAGACTCGAACCCTGTCGTCTTGGTCAACTCCGCTCTGAGTCTCAAATCCTCTGACGTATGTGGTGAGCCACTGAACAAATGGGTAACAGCGGATAAGAAACAGTGACATACCACCCCATAGCATTCGTTTTAAAGACGAAATGCAGCCATGCGTTCCTCTGGCTACATAATTCACGATCTCCAGAAATGTATATAGGGCTACATTTTCAGAATGTTGCCAAAAATCCAACCACTACTTTAATTCACACAATTAATATTACATTTAATACGGAAACGTTAAAACAAACAAACAAACTAAAAAAAACATTAAAACAAGCATTTCTGAAACCGTTCTACGCCGGACCCGAACCCCATCACTGCAATCAACTCTGCATCTCAAGTCCACCGACGTACACGGTGAGTCAATAGACAAACGGGTAACTGCGAAAAAGGAACGGCATCATAGCACCCTGTAGCTTTCCTTTTAAAGATGAAATGCAGCCATACATACCTCTGGCAACATAATTCGCAATCTCCAGAAATGGATATAGGGCTGCATTTTCAGAATGAGCATATGTTGCATAAAATCCAACCACTACTTTAATTCACACAGTTAATCTTACATTTAATTTAAAAACGTTAAAACAAAATCAAATGTAAAAAATATGCACATTTATAATAGTGAATAAACTACACTGCGTCTCAGTTTGAGATGCAGCCCTTGTGACAACTCCAGTTCCGTATATTATAACTGAGCACTAACATTCACCTGAATGTCAACATGTATTTTGTTGTTTCAAAGAGCAAGAATGCTAACCTTTAGCCATGTTCTGAATCTCTAACCTCCATTTCTCCTCATTCTTTACAACATTTTATCCCATTACTTACATCACCACCAATGCATTTCAATGAAAAGAATTCTCTAAAAGTCATCGTCAACACATTCAAAAGTAAGAGCCAGCCAGCCCATTTTAAGAGTTTTAAACCTCAGAAACCACTCAACCTAACTCCGAATTAGACTTGAAGTGATTTAAATTACATAGCATAAAAGTCTTGGTGACAAGTTAGGAAAGAACAACACCAAGGGAGGTAGACAACTGACCTATGCAATGAGCTCCGCAACTTTACATTTACACAAAATGTCAAAGTACTTCAGAAAAAAAAGTTCCTTCTAAAAAGTCATCACCAGCATGTAGGGAAGCCACAGATTTTCAATTGACGCCATACAGACGTCCAGTGCTTTACAAAGCGAGCCAATGATGGATGGATGTAGGCCTGCCACAATAATCAATATATCGACTTATCGAACACGTGGGCAATTTAGGGCGGCACAATATATCGTTTCTGGAGCGTTATCGCAATGTGCACATCCGCAAGTCACATCGCAAGATATTGTTGAAAAAATATCAATTAAATGAAGAACCCAATTCAGGAGACTAAAAGAATTTATTTGAGACATGTTGGTTAGTCTGCAGTCATACAGCATCTTTAAGAAGTCCACAAGTCTGCAAGAGCCTACAGGAGTCTCTTACAGGTCTGTGAGTTTTATCACAAGTCTGAAAGCAAGCCTTAAATAAGTCTAGAATATGTTTTTAGGAGGAGGGGAGTGGCTAGGTGGAGATGACTAAACAAAGCATCTAAATGAAGTATTGGAGTCAGCAATATAAACTGCATGTGGGAAGCCTGTCCAGCTACTGACCACACAGGTTAATCAACAAAAGGGTTTCTTTGGCCTAAAAGTATCACCCGAAAACAAAGAAAGAGTCGTTGAGAGCTTGCCCGTAGATTTTGCATCACCTGGGCACAGCCAGCGATCAGGAATCAAGAGATTTTAAGGTCTGTCACACTCTAGCTAGAGTTTTGAATGAAATTAGCTTATTAAAAACCAAAGTTTGTAACTTTTCAGTTATATATAGACTATTGTTAATTTGGAACTAGATTATAAAAATTTATATTTCCACAATATGTAATGTTAGGTCTGAATTATAGTTGACCAGGAGCTACATAACTGTATTTAATTACTATATTTGCATGACACTTTAATTTTTTTTTTCTTGTTTCTAGTCCAAATATCTACATTCAAAGCAAAAACAAGATTATTTTGCTTACCCTTTTGGTAGAGAAGTAGAAAAAACTCTTATTTTTCTTCTGAAGTTGGAATGTCGGAACGTTAGGGATTAAACCAAAGGAAGGTTGTATAACTCTTATTTTTATCCACGATCTTACTTTCTCTCAGATTTCACTACTGAAGCATCTAACATTGTGTACCTCACTCAGGACATGCGTTATGCTGTGTTCACACCAGACATGGTATGCCCGGCTAAATAGTGCTATTCGCGCGTGAAAATTTTGAGTTTACTCGCTTCATTCGCGCGTCAAATTCACTTTACTACACGTGGATTCGCGTCATGGGTGGGGCTTCTATCTGCCTGGTCACTCTAGCTTAGTTGCTAAATTGCTAACATGGATTTTATTGAAAGAGTAACTGTGTTTATGTGCTTTAGGAAGACTGAAAAACAGCATAAATTCATTTGGAGCCGTGCCTGAGTCCACTAGATCCATTCTGAGGTGCACCCAGCTCTGTGATGGATGATGAAAGCTTTCAGCAGTGCCTCCGACTGAGCCGAGCCCAGTTTGATGAACTGTTTACCGGTGCCGGCAGGAGGATTTCACTCCCCTACAAGAGAAAGCCCCTGATTGGTTAACGAGGCGCACATTACCGCTAAATTTCAGATATTCCAACTCCAGTGATTCGCGCAAAATGTGCGATATGCGCAATCACATCATTCGTCCCGCAGGATGTCTATTCGCGTCTTTGCATTGACTTAACATGTAAATCACTTGTGTTTGGCGATTCTTCCGTGTCCGGTGTGAACGCAGCATTAGGGCTGATAATATTTGATTATATGGTTTGGAATTGAATGTTTTATGAGATTTACGTTTTTTTGCGATTGTTTTGTGTTTAATTAAGAACTTTGCTGAATCGCAAAAATGTACGACTTTGTTGATTTTGCATTGGATTTAGCGATCGCGGAATTGCGAAAAACTAGGGGGTCTGATACATCACCTATAAATAAAAAACAATTGTAACCTCTTTAGCTGATTGCGCAGTCGCTCTGTCTCTATTGGAGCTGTCAATATCAGTATGGTTAAAAAAACACTATAGTATATTTTTATATAAGTGCCTGAGAAATGAAAATAGATCTGGTACTTTTTTTTTCTTTTTACCTTACACTTTGTTAACATTTATTATTATTTATTTGCTTAGGATATACGTTTTCACATTCTGAATCCGATGACTAATTATTAAAACGAATATAATTAAATGAATTATTCTTAAGAATAGAATATGTGTTGTTTGAAGAATGTACTTGCATTATGATGCTATTATAGTGTTAAAATGACAACAATATTGTTTATCGCAATAAATTTTGGTGCTATATATCCACGTGTACCACAAGAAATAGATGTGACAGGCCTAGATGGATGGATGGATAGTTTGGGTTCAGCAACACCTTTTAAACCCGGAGCGAAAAAGACTGCAATGAAAAAAAAGCACCATCGTTTTATAACTGCACAGGCTGGCACAACAATGACGGCTATTAAAGCTCGCAACAAGGTCGGATTGAAAGAGCATGGCATAACATCTCTGTCGGCACCGATTTTTGTTGTGGTAAATGTTTGAGTCCTTCTCTCTCTTTATCTAATTAATTTTCTCATACCCCGAGCAATGTGGATCACTCGCGATTGGGGACAGGTCAACAGAAACACAAAGGAAGCAAGAGCGTGATGGAAAACGTTGAATAACGCAATCACAATTCACTTAATTTTCTCCTCAATCAAGTGTTCAGTTGAGTTTCACCTTCTTTTTTTTTCCTCTTTCCTTTTATTTCCCTATGCGGTGCAAAACTGAACTGATTGCGCAGGGAAATTATAACCCCTGTAAGAATTTTTTTTTGTTCCGTGCCGCGGCAGCACCATTACAGATGAATTAAATGAGAGAGAAGCCCTACGAAGCACAGTCGACACCCTCCCACAAACCCGCCCACGCCGAACCCTAGGATCACACTTTTCAATCCAGTCCGCGGCTAAAAGCATTCATTCCTGCGTTCGGGGGCCTCGCGCACAACCGCGCCTGGAGCACCTACAAGAACGCGCTCATCTTGCTGGACAGGGGAAATTTCTGTCAGTAACTAGCGGGATATCAGGGATTCGTATTCATAAAGCCTTGAGAGAATGATTACACTTACAGTAGTTGCACTTAGGGGTCCACTCAAAAAAAAGAAAAAGAAGAAAAAAAAGAAATGGCACTCTGGCGAACTTCAAGAAAAGAAAAGCTTTCAGGCCGGTGGGGGGAGATTTGACATGCTCCTTTCCCACTGAGACGGGGCGACTCCAAATAAAAGTCGTCTGGGATTTACGTGTTCGATTTATTAGTTCTAATTGTGTGTTTTTTCTTCGTTATGAAAATGGAGGAGAGGGGGGAGTAAATGTTGGGTTTTTTCCTCCTGTATTGAAATTGTCCTTCAATCAGTGCTGAAGTGCTTGTTAAAACAGATGCATTTTCTTCAACCTCTGCTCTATCAAACTGAACACTCGTATTCCCACAGGGAAGCCTCTCACTTAGTAAACTGGCTATAATGAATCAATTGCAGAATTAGTTTTTTGTTGTTGTTGTTTTTTCGGTTTGGTTAATGTCGATCGACTATGTGGGAGATGGAACTATTTCATTAGTTCCATCTCTGGCTTTTGTTGGGGTAAAACTGCTAAAAGGGGCCATTAGCTTTTTCTGGGCTATTTAAAAATGGCAGTAGGTAATGTCTCAGGTCTGTGATTTAGTGAAAATGCGAATGGAATGATGGAAACCGGTCATAAGAACTGAATTAGCTGTATAAAGTGAAGTAGAATGTTACTGAATTTTGAATGAGTGAATCAAAAGTAGTGCTGTCAATATTTATATTACTTCCTGAAATTGTGAAAGGAGTCACACAATTTGGAAATCATTTGGGGAATTAATCAGTTTTCTTGTTGTGGAGTGATGCAGTTTTTGTTTGTTTGGTTGTTGTGGGAGTAGGCCAGGTAATGGAAGATTTATTTGGGCTTTTGTAGGGTAAAATAGTGGGTCACAATTTATTTTGATGGTCCATTTCTTGAATTTAAGTTACATTGCATCTGCATGCCAACTAATTCTCATTAGATTATAAGTAGACTGTTAAATTGGGGTTAGGGTCAGTGCAAGTTGACATGCAATTGCAAAGTTTCTTATAGTCAGTTAAATGTCTGTTGAAGGAGCAGTATCATCAGATATTAAGCAGACAGTCTACTAATACTGAAGGGGACCATCAAAATAAAGTGTTACCAAATGGTGCATTAGCTTTTTCTATATTTTCTCAGCTATTTAAAAAAAGCAGCAGGTAATGTTTGGCGTGCCATGATATACAAAAATGCGAACGGAAGCATCAATAAACTCATAAAAACAGAATTTGCTGTATATTGTAAAAATGTGGCAAATTTTGCAAGCATTTTTGTCTCATTTTAAAACAAAAGTCTTGTTTAACTTGAAGAAACTCTGAAAAAAAAACATTTACACTGTACAGTAGAACCTTCTTAAAGTAATATGACTTATTTGTATTTCTACAACTCAACAACAACAATAAAAAAATTTTTACTTTATAATTGTTTCAACATTTAAATTAACACTAATAAAACAGTATTTGAGAAAAAGTAAAGCTTACTACTTAGTATTTGTACAATTATTTGTTTTTTTGTTAAATTCTTAATACATGGATGTTAAATTAAGTAATTTATGTGATTTCAAACTGAAAAAAAAAATGGAATCTGGACAATTAAAACAGAAAAAAGGCGAATTTGGGCAGAGAATAACATTTAGCAAACAATAAAACATTTGACAGAAATCCATGCATCTAATTAATGTTAATTCCATTAAAACTAGTTTATTATTATTATTATTAATATTATTCATAATAAATGAATGGTAAATTGAGTTAACTGATTTCAATCATTCAAAACTGAAAAAAAAAAATCTGAAAAATTAAAACAGAAACTGCAAATTAAGCAGGGCTGATTACATTTAGCAAAAAATAAAACATTTTATAAAAACCAAATTTTTAATTAATGTGAAGTCCATTAAACCTATGCTTTTTTTGCTAAATTCTCAATAAATTGATGTTAAATGTGATTTCAATAATTTAAAACAGAAAAAAAAAATTTATATAAAAAATTCAAACAGGAAAAGTTCGAATTTGGGGAGGGAAGATTACATTTAGCAAACAATAAAACATATTTTACACAAACCCAAGTACTTAATTAATGTCCAGTTCATTAAAACGACACTATTTTTAGGTAAATTATAATAAACAGATGTTAAACTAAGTTACCTGATTTCAATCATTTAAAACAGAAAAAAACGGAATCTGGAAAAATAAAAACAGAGAAAATGCTAATCTGGGCAGAGAGAATAACATTTAGCAAACATAAAAACTTGTTTTACAGAAACCCAAGTATTTGGTTATTGTAAAGTCTACTAAAACTATGATTTTTTTTTCATTAAATTCCTAATAAACAGATGTTAAATTGAGTAAATGAACTAATTTCAATAATTTAAAACGGAACAAAAAAATTATCTGGACAATTAAAACAGAAAAAAGCTAATTTGGACAGGGAAAATTATATTTAGCAAACAATAAAACATGTTTTAAAGAAACTTTTCAATAATTTAAAACAGAATAAAAGTGAACATAAAAAAATTTAACCGCAAAAAAGGCGAATTTGAGCAGAGATGATTACATTTAGCAAACAATAAAACATTTTACAGAAACTCCAGTATCTAATTCATGTCTATTACATTAAAGCTGCACTATTTTATTGAATATTTTGTTAAATTCTTAATAAACAGATGTTAAATTGAGTAAAAGTTAACTGATTTCAATCATTTAAAACAGGGCAGAGATGATGTCATTTAGCAAACAATAAAACATTTTATAGAAACCCAAGTATTTAATTAATGTAAAATCCATTAAAACTATCATTAAAACTTTGTGAAATTCTTTATAAACTAATGTTAAATTGAGTAAGTTATGTGGTTTCAATCATTTAAAACAGAAAAAACTGAATCTGGACAATTAAAACAGAAAAAAAGCTAAATTGGACAGGGAAAATTATATTTAGCAAACAATATGTTTTAAACAATATGTTTTATAAAAACCCAAGAATGTAATTAATGTAAAGTCTATTAAAACTATGTTTTTTAAACAGTAAAATTCTTAATAAATAGATGTTAAATTGAGTAAGTTATGAGATTTCAATAATTTAATACAAAAATCTGGAACAATTAAAACAGAAAATAAATGAATTTGGGCAGGGATGATTATATTTAGCAACCAATAAAACAGATTTTACGTATCTAATTATTTTATTTACCCGTTTTGTTAAATTCCTAATAAACAGATGTTAAATTGAGTAAGATATGTGATTTCAATCATTTAAAACAGGATCTGGACAACTAAAAAAAAAAAAAAGGCTTATTTGGGCAGGGATGATTATATTTAGCAAACAATATAACATATTTTACAGAAACCCAAGTATTTAATTAATCTTAAGTGCATTAAAACCTTACTTTTTTTTAAATTAAATTTTGTTAAATTATTAAATTGAGTTAGTCTGAGGATGTCAATCATTTCAAACGGAAAAATACTGAATTCTGAAAAATCTAAAAAGAAAACAATCGAATTTGGGCAGAGTGGATTACAGTACATTTATAAAACAATAAAACATGTTTTACAGAAACCCAATTATCTAATTATTGTCTAGTCCATTAAATTTACACTATTTTTTGTTCAATTGAGTAAGTTATCTGATTTCAATCATTTAAAACAGGAAAATACTGAATCTTGAAAATTAAAACAGAAAAAAAGGTAAATTAACGCAGGGATGATTACATTTAACAAACAATAAAACATTTTACAGAAACCCAAGTATCTAATTATCGTAAAGTCCATTAAAACTACACCAATTTATATATATATTTTTTTTTGTTAAATTCCTAATAAGCAGATATCAAATTGAGTAAGTTAACTGATTTCAATAATTTAAAAAAGAAAAAAAAATGAATCTGGAAAAAATAAAACAGAAAAAAGGCTAATTTGGGCAAGGATGATTATATTTAGCAAACAATAAAACAGATTTTACAGAAACCCAAGTATTTAATTAATGTCTAGTCCATTAAATTCACACTATTTTTGTTAAATTCGTAATAAACTATGTTAAATTGAGTAAGTTATGTAATTTCAATCATTTTAAATATGAATCTGGGAAATAAAAGGCGAACTTGAGCAGGGAGGATCACATGTAGGAAACAATAAAACATATTTTAAAGAAACCCAAGTCTTTAAGTAATGTCCAGTCTATTAAAACTATGCTGAATTACATTGATTTTCACACTTTCAATGAGAAAAGACAGGACATCCAGTAAATACTATCACATGAGTATCACAAACCCATTTTATTTTGCATGTTGCAATTGGGTAAAACAAAAAAAATCCACATATAAAAGCACTTTGTGTAAATACACATCACATATGTAATAAATAAAAACTTTAATATAAAAAAGATGCATAAAAGGAACAAAAAAGTCTTTCAAATCACAAGTCTGTACTCACGCATGCATTATCATTCGCATCCATGCCGCATGTGAAAGTTGACAACGTATTCGGCGTTGGTTCGCTGCACGGAGATGGCGAAGTGCTCGAAGGGGTGGAAGGTGAAAGCGACCAATCTCCTGACGGTGTGGTTAATGGGTCTTCCCAGCAGGCCTGCCTGGATCTTAAATTTCAGCAACCCCGAATCTCTCGCATAGAACCTGCAGGACAGGAAAAAAGGAAGCAGTGGCAGTTTATTATGATGGTAAAAATCGCATGGCGACAGCAAGAAAACTGTATTTTTTTTACGTACATCAGTGAATTATGGTAACATTTGTCAGGGGAAAAGATTTTTGAGAGCTCTCAGAAAGTGTTTTAAAGATCGCCTGTCACGGCATGAAATTACACTTCAGTGTTTCAAGATTTAACAAGGAAGTTGATGCAGGCCTCACGCTGGGCCTCATTTTTCACTATACTGGAAAAGTGGGCGTACATTCTGGCCTCTTCTGCAATTCACTGCCTTTGTCAACAATCTCAGGACTCGTCTATATTTAAGCACGCAGGAGGATAAAATACAAGCTAAATATTCTGGATTGCTGCACCCAAGTAAAATGTACATAGCGTATTTTGTGAGGGAAAAAGTGTGTGTGGTATTTATGGTGTATGATAATTGTTGTTGTAATCATATGTGCTGACATCATAGAGCGTGTCAGTCACTTTGCAACAAAATAAACACAAATATGTATTGATTGTTCAAAAGCATCAAAACTTTGATGATGTGTTAAAATGACCTTGTAATTCAAGTTATGAAACCAATATATATACACTTTCCGGCCACTTTATTAGGTAAACCCGTCCAACTGCTTGTTAACACAAATTTGTGGGAAATCAGAATGTGGGAGAAAGGTGATTTAAGTGATTTTGAATGTGGCATGGTTGTTGGTGCCAGACGGGCTGGTCTGAGTATTTCAGAAACTGCTGAACTGCTGAGCATGCGTCTGATTCCTGTGAGACTTCAGTGACAGACAAGTCTTTGCTGATGTCTGGCGTTCTCAAGCCTCCGGCGTCTAGAG
The DNA here is from genome assembly GCF_903798145.1 of Danio aesculapii. NCBI lineage: Eukaryota > Metazoa > Chordata > Actinopteri > Cypriniformes > Danionidae > Danio > Danio aesculapii. The sequence continues at coordinate 24,796,900 of NC_079459.1, read as the reverse complement.
TACATCTCTGAACAGATTTGGCCATAGGAGAAATGGTCGTGCCCTACTGAGCCCGTTTTCTTTCGTGGTTTTTATCCTTCACTTTTGCCAATTGGTGCAGTTTTTTCCTCACAGCTGTCGCCACTGGCTTGCATAGTTCGGGACTTGTAGAGCTGCACAACGATGAATTACTCTTCAGCATTTGGACTCTCAGCAGTGAATATTAAACCACACTGAACTGAGCTTCAACTCTGAAAGCTGAACTGACACTGTATCAATTCACTATAATCTTCTATGTGAAGCTGCTTTGACACAATCTACATTGTAAAAGGGCTATACAAATAAAGATCAATTGATCTATTGCGATTTTCATGCACAACCATTTCTAGTGTTTACAGAGAATGGTCTGAAAAAGAGAAAATATCCAGCGAGCGGCAGTTCTGAGGGAGTAAATGCCTTGTTGATGGCAGAGGAGAATGGCCAGACTGGTTGGAGCTGATAGAAAGGCAACAGTAATTCAAATAACCACTATCAAATCACAATCAAGAACAGCATCTCTGAACACGTCCAACCTTGAGGAAGATGGGCTACAGCAGCAGAAGACCACACCGGGTGCCACTACTGTCAGCTAAGAACAGGAAACTGAAGCTACAATCCCCACAGGCTCACCAAAATTGTACAATAGAAGATTGGAAAAGCGTTGCCTGGTCTGATGAGTCTCAATTTCTGCTGCGACATTCGGATGATAGGGTCCGAATTTGGCATCAACAACATGAAAGCATGGATCCATCCAGCCTTGTATCAATGGTTCAGGCTGCTGGTAGTGGTGTAATGGTGTGGGGGATATTTTCTTGGCACACTTTGGGCCCATTAGTACCAATTGAGCATCGTGTCAATGCCACAGCCCACCTGAGTATTGTTGCTGACCATGTCCATCCCTTTATGACCACAGTGTACCCATCTTCTGATGGCTACTTCCAGTAGGATAACGTGCCATGTCAAAGTGTGAATCAACAGACTGGTTTCTTGAACATGACAATGAGTTCACTATTTAAATGGCCTCCAGTCACCAGATATCAATCCAATAAAGCACCTTTGGGATATGGTGGAACGGGAGATTCACATCATGGATGTGCAGTCGGCAAATCTGCAGCAACTGTGTGATGCTATCATGACAATATGGACCAAAATCTCTGAGGAATATTTTCAGTCCCTTGTTGAATCTATGCCACGAAGGATTAAGGCAGTTCTAAAGGCAAAAGGGGGTCCAACCCGGTACTAGTAAGATGTACCTAATAAAGTAGCCGGTGAGTGTATACGCATAATCCAATATAGACTATAAAAACATTATTTTCCTTGTTAAATCCTTGTAAAATGAAGCTTAAGTAAAGTGTCCGGTGCATATAGACAGAAGAGCGTTTCTACAGGTGGTTTGTCAAGCCCACTTACCTGTGTGAAACACACTGCAGAAATGCACAATGTTTTTTCCCCAAGAGATATGGAGTGATTGTAAGAAAGTGTCTGGTGCCAGTGTTGGTTAAACAGTCAGAGAGATGAAAGTGTGTGTTTTCTACAGATGGTTTGTCAAACCCACTCACCCATGTTTTGAATTGCATAATGATTTGATTAATTTTTCATTTGTCAAACATCATACAGATATTATGCAAAATAAGATACCAGCAGCTCTAAATAAAAGAAAGCATTTACAAACATTTAGGCTATTATCCCTTTAAAGTAAATTATACCCATCAATAGCTACACGTTTCCAACATTCTACAAAATCTATTTTGTTCAACAGCAGAAGTTAGAAAGATATTCATCCAGGTCCAGATACTCGTAGAGATCCAGATACAGGCTGCCACAGTAGAACTCCGTGTGCCCACCAAATCTGGCATTCATGATGTGTCAAATTCACAAACAAATACTTGCATATGTTTTGCTTGGAACAGTTTACCCATAACTAACTAAAATGAATAAAAAATTCACCCACCCTCAAGTAGTTCAAAGCATTAATGAGTTTCACTTTTTTCTGAACACAAAAGAAAATACTTTGAAGAATGTTAGAAACTGGTAACCATTGACCTCCACATTAGGAAAAATAAATAAATACCATGGAAGAAACAGCTACTGGTTACATATTTCAAAATATCTTCTTAATTAATTCACAGCATATTTCAGATGAAAAAATTCAACAACACTTAAAATAACTTATTCCAAAAACTATGACACACACAAACAGATATAGAAAAAAGGTTTAGTGCACCAAAAAAAAATTAAGATGAAATTAAATTAGATTAAATTGAAAAATTAACTAAAATTTCACTTGAAATGAAATTAAAATAAATTAAATTACATTAAAATTTAAATTAAATAATAAAACATTAAATTAAAATAAATAAAAATAAAATTTATTTAAATAAATTTATATAAAATTAAAACTTGAATTAAAATAAATAAATACAATTTTAATTCAAATAAATTAAAATGTAATTAAAAATAAAAATGTATTAAATTAAAATTAAATAAATAAACAAACAAAAACTGCTTAACTAAAGAGAGTTTTGCAAGCGGAGTGCTACCTTATGGGATGGTCTCCGCAGGTCTTGGGCCGCTCCATGACGGACACCCACTTGTCATCATAGCTGAAGAGGGAGAGATCCAGATACGGGCTGCTGCTGTAGGACTGAGCACTAATGGGCAGCTGCCCGAGGAGCCTCCTGACTGCCTCTGTGTGCCCTCCGTATTTGGCATTCACGATGGTGTCTTTAAACCTAGGCACAAACAAACAGCTCTATAAATAATGTGCAGGCCAGGAGATTAATAAATGAAACCGCAGAAAGCCTATGAGTCAGAAATCAAGACAAGGACAAAGCTTTTGATTAAAATGGAAAAAAGAACATGTCACTTAGACGAACTGATCATTTTATTTTATATGATTCAATTTATATTTATACAAACACAATTTTAAAATAATAATAATAATAATAATAATAATAATAATAATAATAATAATAATAAGTTTCTATTAATTTACTTACACTCAAACAATCCAATATATTATTCTTTTTTAGTAGAACATAAATAAGATTTTTAGGTCAAACAGTGTCTTAAAAAATTTCAACTGTTAATGGCATTTTAAGTTTTTTTTTTAAAAGTAAATAATAAAATAAAAAATAAATAAATAAATAAATAAAATAAATAAATAATAATAATAATAATAATAATAATAATAATAACAATAATAATACAAAGGCTAAATAAAATGATTACTTATTGCAATTCGGTTTTTTACATTTATTGTAATTTAAACATTTAAAAGCAAAAATAATCCAATAACGAGCAACTAGTGACAACACAATATATTGTTTCAGCATCGATATCGCAATGTGATCATTCGCAATAGTCATATCAGATATGCAATGTTGAGTTTATATCATAATTAATTGTTCACATGTGTTTTTGAGGCCTGTGCTTGTACAATGATTAATCAGCATTCAGGCATGGGAAATTGTCCCATTTGTAAGATTTGTGACAAATTTTATTGAATTATGTTTATTTTTATTATTAAATTACTACAGCTGAATACTATTAGACTTGGAAAATGATAAGACTGTTTATTTCAATTGCATCTTCTTCTTTATGGTATTTAGACTGCTTATTAGATTTGATGCTCATGCACTTCCATGGCAGAATCATCCTAATCAATCTAACATTATAAATTCTTTCCAGATCTGGTGGAATTGTATTCAAATCGCAATATGTATTGCAGGATAAAAAATATATCACAATGCTACATTTTTCCAATATTGTGCAGCCCTACAACACAAAAAGAACCAATAAATAAATAAATAAATAATAAATAAATAACACAATACATAAAAGAAAAAAGTAAAATAAGTAAACAACTCCTTCAGTAAAATTCAGTTTTGCAGATAAATGGTTTTAAATAATACTTTACACACTATAACATCAGAAAATAAATAAGGTGACAGATCGTCTTTTTAAAAAATTAACCATAAAAAAGGAATAAGTAAATCATCTTTATCACTAATTATGACACATACTTGTACAAGAAAAAGAAGAAAAAAACATTCAAATCAGACACTGAAAACATTAATAATAAAGAATATTTATCAAAAACAAACAAAAAAAGAAAAATAGGTGACAATTCAACAAGAATTACCAATGTTGGATATTTTTAACAGATGATTCATTAAAGAACAAAAAAAAATAAACAAATAAAAATAAATTGATCTGTTTTTTTCCAGAAATACTATATCTTAATCTTTCCACATGCAGGGTAAAGAAAAGAAAACCCAGGTAAAGGAGTAAAGGATTTGAATTTTTCATCCACACACAAAGAACAGCTTTTTTTTAGCAATAAAACTGTCCCTTTTAACACGAAAATAAAAATTATACATTTTGTCTTTTTATGATTTTGATTTGTCCCAAAAGAAACAGTTTTAAAACAATCATTAAATAAATATTAGCTCTCTGTGTTCCATCGTGAACACAATGCATTGCATCCATTTACTATTTTCATTTTCAGAAAGGATGTATTACATTGCTCAACAGTGGCAGTATATATTAATAAATATTTAAAATGCACTAAAAATTATGTTTTTTTTCCATCTTTTACCTTTGAAATTCTAAAAGTTTTGAGGCCTAAACAAAACATTGTACAGCAAAACATTTTTAAAAATAGCTGATATTAAGACCCAATGTCAATTCTACCCATTAGCCCTTCCCCTGTCCCAATTCTCTTTAGCTTGAAGGCATAGGGCTAAGGGGAAGGGTTAGGAAGGACAACAAACAAGAAATGTTTTAATACATTTATAATGACGTTCATGTTTTACCATCATGCTTTAAAAAACAAAACAAATAAAAACTGCTAAACTTCACTACCTATAATCCATAATAATTTTCTACAATAACTTCTGTATATCAGTCCCACAACATACTTTCACATGACACTCGAATACCCTGTCAAACAAGTTTAGTGGTTGGTAATGACCAGATATAATGTTAATGTTGTTATTGTGTGTTTACACAGATGAATATGGCAACGGTGTAAATGCACAGTACAGTTACAATCATATTGCCACATTGGATCCTCATGGTAACATGATATTGTTGCAATCAGTGATTTCCTGAAGATAAATACCACAAAATAACGCAACTGGAATAACTAATCACTGATCTCATATATAGAAAGAGATTGATGACTTATGACGACGTGTGCAGGTATTGTAGTGCTGTTCCATTTCTTAAGGATACATATTGAAGCCTTTCCCCTTAACACTCTGTTTCGAGGTCCAAGGAAAAAGGGAAGGGGTAGAGATAAAATAGAATTGGGATTGGGCCTAAAGGTTTCCTCAGCACCAAATCTAATTTCTGAAGGTGAGACACTGAAAAGCTAGTAATAATGCTAAAAAATGCAGTTTTGCATCTAAATTACACTGAAATATATTAAAACATTTAATAAAAAATTAGGCCTATTCGTGCCAGTCTGTGAGGTATAACTAAAACACCCTCGGATATAAGCGAGATCTGTGCATAACAAGTTTTTTATGCGTCCCGCAATATGAAATGTCAAGAGGGTGACTGCGCAAGTAAGGTAAACGGCACACTCTTGATGATGTATGTCATTTAAATAAAATTAGTCCACAAAATTATTGTTCTCTTTGCATTTCTGATCAAATAAATGCAGCCTTGGTGAGAAGACTCAACTTCTTTCAAAACACTTCAAAATCTTAACAAGCCCAAACTTTTTGAATAAGAAAAGTCTGTATGCTGCACTCTGGGTAACTGAAAGTTTATTAAAAACCTCTCTCCCCTTTTTTTTTTTAAAAGAAACCTCCATCTGAGAGGTCTACATAATTAGGTTTTTAATATCAAAAGGTGTCGGCATGAGCGAATTCCCACCCAATATGGAGAGAAGCACAATTACACTGAGTCATTGTTGTAGGCTTTTGTTAGACAAAGTGAGGCAGGCCTCCTCTGGCTCCACCATCAATTTGCAGCTTACGAGCAGGCCTTGCATTTATATCTCACCTGCGTTGCACCTGGCGTGCGAAGTTGTTGCTGGAAGCCGAGCAGGGGAACTGCACAGCCTCGCTGTGGAGAGTGGCGTTCCGGAAGAGGTCGCAGAAGTTTTCGAAAAGCTCCAGAAGTTTGTCCGAAGTGTTCTCGAAAACTGCAATGACCTCTGTGGTTAGCATGTTGTAGACCACAAAGAAAGAGGGCTAAAAACAGGCAAAGAATTAAGAGAGAACATTATTTACATTACAAATTCTTAATTTTAATTATGATTTATTTATATCAAACAAATTATCAAAAGAAATAAAAACTACCTGACAAGTGTGCAATCCATAAATCAGATTACAGTGCAAATGTAAAATAAATGTACCATTTTTTTGCAGAAAATATGAATTAAATACTACTACAGAGTTCGTACTTATTTCTCAAAGTCAAATTTAAGAGTGTTGTCACAATACTGGAATTCGATAACAATCAGTACTGAAATTTTAAAAACGTCCATTTTCTGCGAACATTTGAGTGCTGTTGGGCACGTTTTTAAACACTGATGATTTGCCGTAGTGTTCACATGCTCAACAGAATGACTGCGATTGGCCTTGAAGGTCATCAGATCACTGAACACACTGCTGTTCACTGAGTGTAAAAACAAATTCACCAATTTAAAACGCTCCAGTGTCCCTGTATTTGTTGTTACACTCAGTAAACAGTGGTGAGTTCGGTGAACCAATGACCTTCACGGCCAATCACAGTCATTTCTGTTGAGCACGTGAACACAATAGCAAATCAGCGCTGTTTAAGAACGCACTCAAATGTTAGCGGGAATTGAATTTTTTTAAAACTTCATTAACGATTGTTATTGAATTCCAGTACCGTGACAACACTATTTCCAGGCTCGTTTTCAAACATCCCCTCCACTTTTCAATGGTGGTAAATTAAATATATTTACACACATATACATTCTTTATCAGATAATATTAGATGCTTTTTGTTGCGAATTCTATACTATACTATAGAATAAGGAAAAAATGATAGCTTGTTTTCCCCATGAATTACTGTTATTAACTTTCTTAAATTTACATGACACCTAAATGTATAATCTTTGACTTTAACATTTTGATTTATTTTCATCTCATGCATGGTACACTCATGAAGTTCTACAAGAGATCCCAGGCACATGCCTAAATAAATAAATAAATAAATAAACAGTTAATTATTATTACCTATTCTTAAGTAGTTTCTTATCTAAAATCTGGCTCAAACTTATAAATATAGTACAACAAGACAAAAAAAAAATGCTAAATATTCCTTAATCATTTTCAAACGTAGACATTCAATGTTAATATACCAACCTTTTAAATAGGCCTGCATAATGTATCATTTCAGCATCGATATCACAATGTGCCCATAGCAAGTCACACTGCAAGATATGCAACGTTATGTCTGGATTATAATTGACCAGGAGCAAAAAAAAGTTTAGTCCAAATATCAACATTTCAAAACAAAAACAAGATTATTTTGCCTACCCCACTAGCAGATAGTCCTGCTTGTTTAAAAAAAAAACTCTTTTGACCTAATTCCGCTGAAGTTGAAAACTTAAAGAATTGTTTGGTATTTGGACTAAAAACAAGACAAAGCAAAGAATGAAAAGCTTTTTTTGCATTGTGATTATAAAATTTTTGTACTTGATTACTGTTAGGCTCCCCAGAAAACCCATTTAAAATATCTTGTAAAACTGTATTCATAGGCATCTTGGGTGGTTTGCTGCCTCAAGTACCTTTCTTAATGAGAAATTCCCTGAATAGTTCATTCAAGTGATTCATTCAAAACTACTGATTCAATCAGAAATCAAGCAAGTGACGTTATGAAGTGATCATTGAGTCATGGAAACAGAAACAAAGCCATTGTTGTTTCTAAAATGTAAATTGCTCGACATCATTTTGCTGCATAAACATATTAATATCATGGGCACTTCAAAATACAGTGAATGATGATTTATTATTTAAACTTTTTAAAATATTTGAAGAAAATGTATTGTATTGTAATGTTGAAAAAATCTAACATTGCAATATTTTTTATTCTGCGATTTAAATACAATTCACTAGATGTGCTGAATAACTATTTAGAAAGAATTTAGAATTTTAGATTGATTAAAATGATTCTGTAGGAGTCTAAAAGCATAAAATATAAGAAACAACATCTACAAGCACAGATAAATTCAATAAAGAAAAAGATACAAATTATATAAACAGCGTTTTATTGTTTTCCAAGGTGTCAAACTGTATTCAAGTATACAGTAATTGAATAATCAAATGTAAAATAATACTGCATAGTAAGGCTGGGCGATATGGCAAAAAAAATTATCACGATCATTTATTTTATATCAGTCGATATCGATAATTATCACGATAAATGTCAAATCTTTATATCTAGCAATTTTATAGGATTACAGCATGCCAATCCTTTTTGTGAAATGTTTTAGCTGTCTGACAATATAAATAAAAAATAATAAACACGCATTACATCATCAAGAGTGTGCGGTTTACCTTACTTACTCAGTCACCCTCTTGACAACTTTATGCGCAGATCTCAGTTATATCCGAGGGTGTTTTAATTATACCTCACAGACTGGCACGAATAGGCCCATGCAGACACTCATTTTATAAATCGCGCATCACGGTGAGACATGCGGTGAGCCTCTCCATTCACTCAACGGGTTTCTGAGCTGTTTCTCATCCTTCAGACCGAGTTTATTCTTCCGAGGTAACCTAAGAAAAATCAGTGCTGCCAAGAGCTTGTAAAGACTGTCCAGCTCATGCTGCTCAAACCGCGCTCCGTTAATGAATTAAAATGAAAACATGAAAATAGTTTAATGGATTGTTTTGGCGCTAAAGCATACTTTACCGGACTTGTTTTGAAGCGCTTCACCTCAGATGTTATTCGTTCTTCTTGTATGTTAGAATTAAGTTACACATTATACATAACGAAATTCGTTGCAAAAAGATACATTTTCAAAGAAAAATATATAAAGTGTATATATTTTTAGTCCGTGCCCGCCTTAAACGACTGCGGGTGGATGATGCTCCGCTCTGTGGACAATAAGGATTTAATTAACGATCCACTACTGTTGTAAACGTCTGTCATATATATGCTGTATTTTAAATATGTCATTATTTTAAAAATTACGTCTTGAGCATTTCTCCTCGGTGATTATGTCTTTTATAAAGGCTGGTTCTTTTACCGTCGACAAGGGACAATATGTATTAAAAATTCCAAAGAAAATATCTTAATATTAAAAAGGAAACATAAGCTTGACGACAAAAGTTTAAAACAAGGTAGTAACAAATGCCCTTAAATAATGCAGCTTGTAGTTTGCAGCAAGCATCAAGTGTTCATTGAGATTGTGTTGTCTGTCATTTTTTTTATCTTTTTATCTTTTCGGGAGGGGTTTTCTCGTAAGACACGGCTTTCGAAAATGATGACATGAGACTCTGCTGGGTAGTTGCGCTGGTTTACCAACACTTGTTTGGGTCTGTAATTTTATTAGCATCTTCATTAGTGGGGTATTGTTTTAAATGATGGGACAGGTTTGTGGTGTTGCCCTTTTTTTCTTTAATTACATGAGTCGTCTGAGAGGTTTGCAGTGCACATTGCTGTTTTGTGTCGGATTGCAAAAAACTAAGTGGATCCAGACTACTGATGTTTAGTTGTTTTTCTTGTCAACAGTGTCTGTGACTTTGACCTTTTTTTACCTTATTTTTTCTTATTCAATTCAATTCAATTCACCTTTATTTGTTTAGCGCTTTTACAATGTAGATTGTGTCAAAGCAGCTTCACATAAAGGGTCATAGTAAATTGGAACAGTGTAGTTCAGTTTTCAGTGTTTAAGTTCAGTTCAGTTTAGCTCAGTTCAGTGTGGTTTAATAATCACTACTGAGAGTCCAAACACTGAAGAGCAAATCCAACGATGCGCAGCTCTACAGATCCCAAACCATGCAAGCCAGTGGCGACAGCGGAGAGGGAAAAAAGCTTCACTAATTGGCGAAAGTGAAGAAAAAAAACCTTGAGAGAAACCAAACTCAGTTGGGCACGATCATTTTAATTTCTCCGCTGGCCAAACATCTTGTGCAGAGCTGCAGTCTCGGCGGCAAACAGTGCATTACAGTAGTCCAGCCTAGAAGTCATAAAAGCATGGACTAGCTTTTCTGCATCTGAGATGGATAGCATACTTCGTAACTTAGCGATATTTCTCAGATGAAAGAAAGCAGTTTTTGTGACACAGGATATATGATTTTTAAAGTTAAATTGCTGTCTAATATGACACCCAGATCTTTTATAGTAGAGCTAACGCTAACTTTGTATCCCTCTAATTGTAGGTCGAGTTGTGAGATCTGCTGTGTACAGGATTTAGGCCCAATAAGTAATAATTCTGTTTTGTCTGAGTTTAAGAGAAGATAATTGTTGGTCATCCATTCTTTAACATCTTTAAAACACTCAGTTAGCTTGGACAGTTTAGACATCTCGTCAGGTTTAGTTGAAATATATAATTGAGTATCATCTGCATAGCAGTGAAAGCTATGCAGCTTACCTCTCTAATCTTACCCCTCTAAGTGCAACTAACACTGTATTGCTGTACACTTGTACTGCGTGCGGCATTCGGAAGGACAGGCTGCAAAATGCCTGCGCAGCGTTACGCATAGTGTGTAAATATTATCGAACAATTATCAAACTGTCATTATCATTTTATCAAAAAATTATATATCATGATAATTATCGATATCGAATTATCGCCCAGCCCTACTGCATAGTCTCTGTTTTATAAACAATTCAATAAAATTAATCAAGTTACAAACTGTATAATTGCTTATGCCTGAATGCTTTTAAAATCCTCAGTCACAGGCCTCAAAAAACACTTGCGAAATGATCAATTATAATCCAGACTCAACATTGCATATAATAGCAATGCGATTATTGCAAACAATTAAATTGCGATAACGATGCTGAAACGATATATTGTGCAGCCCTAATTCACGTCATACAATAAGTATCGCACGTTTTATGATGACGTTTCGTTAATTGGTCTAATTGTAATGTTTACTAACACTTCCATTCCAAAAACACATAATTCTACGATTTTAAGATAACATTTCGGCAAAACCATTACCGATAAAAATCACCCAGCATTAGTTTACACACAACTGATACACCAAACATGATGCAACCCAAATCCCACCAGTATAGAAAACCACAACAAAGCGATAACAACCCTTATATCTTACACTGCCAGAGATTAGGGGATGACGCCAGCAAAGGCATATCTGATTCAGTCTCCTCTTACTCCAGTGCATTTTATTCATTTTTATTTTTTACCTGAGAAGGATCGGTGACTCTCAGCGTGACCACGTCTTCGCTGGTGTACTTGATGAACAGGTGATGTTCGTCCAGAAGCTGCATTTTCCACATGCGCAGCTGTCTGAGCTGGTCGAAGAACTGGAAGAAGCGGCGTTTGGCTGTGGCGCTGCCATCCTGCTCTGCTCTCCTCCACAGGTACACCAGCAGACGGTGCTTTAAGGAGTTGATGGTTTTTTCCTTGTACAAGCGGGAAAAGCCAGGCTGGCCTTCAGCTTGGGCTTCAGAGTAAACGGCGGACAGAGTAAGCAGGTCATCCTCATAACAAAAACGACCGATGGTGCGCACGTCCAGGAAGGTGCCTTCTGATGTCACCTGGTTAGAAGGAAGAACTAATTCATTTGAATACAAATTATGTAAAAGGGTGAATAAGTCAGTAAAAAAAATAAAATAAGATTGTTTAAAAGGGTAAGTGATGCAAGTGGTTAAGCCTGTCACAATAATCTATGTTTGGATTTATCCCACAATACATGGACATGACCTCAATCATTTTTGGTGATGCAATATATATCGCCCATACATAAAAACAAATTCTAGCAACATTTTAGCTGACATTTTAGTGCAACATCTCTATCTCGATTGGAGGTTGCAGAGTAGGTATGGTTAAAAAAAAAACTACAGTACTTAGTATAAATTGCTATAGTATATTTTTATGTGGGTGTTGGACAACTGAAAATAGATCTGGCACCAGATATCGCAGACACTGTTACTTTTAACCTTGCACTTATTTGTTAACATTTATTATTATTTATTTGTTTGTTTATGATGTAAGTTTTCACATTCTGATAATATACATTTTCACATTCTGATTCCAACGCCTCTTTATTGCTAAAATGACTATAATTAATAGAAGCATTATTAAGAATAAAATATTATTTTAATATTTATATTATTTAATATTAATATTATTATTGTCATTATATAACGAGTGGCACAAAATGGTCTTAAAAAGACAATAATATTGTTTATCGCAATATATGTTGGTGCAATATATACAAAAAATGACAGGCCTATAGGTAATAAAAGCTAATCTCAAACTAATGGTCTCAATCAGGCCCCCATGCTCGGACCAAAATAGTTATTTGATAAACTGACAGTCAATAATGTTTAAGTTTGTGTCTAAAACAATAAAGGGATTACAATAAAATTCTTATTACAATGGAGTGGTAAGAATAAAAAATGAAAACCTGCTCACCTGTTTCTTTGATAAAAATCTATACGAAGAAAGAATTTCATATGAAAAAAAAAACATTAGGATATGCATTTAATTCATTCATTCATTCATTCATTTTCCTTCAGCTTAGTCCCTTTATTCATCAGGAGTCGCCACAGTAGAATGAACTGCCAACTTATTAAGAATATGTTTTTACACAGCAGATGGCAAGCTGCAACCCAGTATTGGAAAACATTCATACACACAGATACTACACTACGCCAATTTAGTTTATCTAATTTACCTATAGCACATATCTTTGGACAGTGGGGGAAAACCCACATGAACACAGAGAGAGCATGCAAACTCCACACAGTAATGCCAACTGGCCCAGCTGGGGATCAAAGCAGCGACCTTCTTGCTGTGAGGCAACTGAGCTGTTTAATTTTAAGCTAAATATGCTTATTTCTCTTTTTTTGTTTGTATTTGTCCAAAACCAAAAAGTATAGAAAGTTATTTTCAGAGCATATGCAGAAATCCTAAAGACAATTTCAATAACTTTTTAAGACTTTTTAAAGACCTTCTCAGAACATTTTAAGACCTCATCGCCACCAAGTTCTAATCAGTATCAAACCTCTAACTTAATAAACAGTTGTAGTTAAATAAATCAATGAAGCTCAACCATGGAACAGAACTTTGATAGGCTCTAAAAAAACAAAGCTTGAAAGAATAAATTACGTGGTTGTTTTCAGCGACAGGCTTCAGCCACTGTTTAACCTAGTCTTTCTCCAACCAGAAGTGCGCAAACTCTTCGCTCTATGATTTCGCTATATGTGAAGAGCGTCACATCACCTTCCCGGGTTTGTCGCAAATCTTGTGACATCACCTGGATTGAGGAGCTTGGCCGGACAAGCCCCGGCCCGAACCAATTGCGTGGATCGAGCACCCCGTTGTTATTATTAGGAGAAAAAATAAATATATTTATGCTTTTTTTGGATTCAAACACTTTGGACAACGCTTGAACTAAATTTAAGTATTTTTCAAATACCTTTTCAGGCCCTTAATACTAGCTTTTAATACTTTTTAAGACCCAGTGGACACCCTGATTTTGTAATTATATATAATTAAATGTTAATTAATGTATATGTAATTAATTATAAATTCTATTCTAAATCGTCTAAAAAATTAAGTCCATAACATTAAAGTCCTAAATTAATTTTATAATATTAATACAAAATAACGTTGATAACATTTCACATTTTTATGGGAAAAAAAAACTTTTTGCATTTTCCATATTTATTTTTGCCACTAAAATTATAAAAATTTCAAATGATAATGTTCCTACAAGTAATGGTATTTCTAGCCTAATTAAAACTAGCAACACCCACCTAAAAACAATATTTCCACCCCTCTCTTTCTCTTTTCTTTTTCTTTTGGTAATATTGCAGTGTGTATTTGCATGATAGTGAAGTTTAAAACATGGTCTATGTAAAAAATATAAGAATAAAAAGTATTTAAAAAGCATAACAATAACAATTTTTTTAAAAGACTGGGAGATTTTTTTTGCACACTTAAGTCTTTTCTAGTCAAGTATCTCCTAATTCTTTTAAACTCTTACCTGAAACACATGTATGGTCTGTTGCTGCACAGAAAGCACCGCCAGAATATTTCTGTACAGGTACAGTCCTTGATTGTGCGACAGGATGATTTTGTCACACTTAAAGGTGCGTGTATCACACAGCCGTCCCGTGTGCAGGTCTATGATGTGCAGAGAGTAGTCCTCGAGAGGAGACCTTGGGTTGGGTGTCACCGATTCATTATTTCTATACACCTCAAAGAAGTGCGGATGAGGTTCTTCAGGTAAATAAGCAGCTGAGCCGACGATCACATAACGGCAGTCATCAGTAAAAAGACTACACTCTCTGTTCAAGTGCTCACCGTTGGAGGCCACATTGGTGACGTGAAGTAGAGAGAAAAAGCGTTCGAAGAGGTGACCTCTGATGTTGAAGGAACGCTGGTCATTTCCGTTGGCCAGCGTTTCTCCCTCTTGACCCTGAAGAAGGTCTTCGGCGGCTTGGCACCCTTGGTATTCGTAGATCTCCAAGGAAGTTTGATCGGAGGAGAACGCGATGAAGCATCGTCCGTCAGGGGAGAACTTGCGGAGGAAGCAGGGTGGCTTCTCTACATTCACTACTGTGAAGTTGGGGAACAGGTTTTGGTGGAAGCAGCGCACGCGGTACCAGTGAGCACCGACCGGGCCAGAGCAGATCCGGCGCCTTTCTAGCCGGTGGACCACATTCTGGTTTTGGATGCGTCTTGGTTTGAGAGTGGGGAAATCGTCTTCTGATGTGTTGTGGTGATGGTGGTGGTGGTGGAGGTGGTGGTGGTGAGCAGCCATAATAACAGCTTTACCACTGCGAAAAAAATAAAAAAAATATGACTTTTAAGATATGAGGGTTTGAAGAGATGATGCCAACCATCAGTGAACTTCACAAGGACAACAACCACTTGATACACAAATACACTTCAATGTATTCTTATTATATTATATATAATATTTTCGCCAAATTAATTGGATTTGTGCATTTATGAATCACGTTTTGAATTAACGAATTGGATTTGTGCATTTATGAATCGCGTTTTGAATTAACGAATTGGATTTGTGCATTTATGAATCGCGTTTTGAATTAGGGAATTGGATTTGTGCATTTATGAATCACGTTTTGAATTGACGAATTGGATTTGTGTATTTACGAATCACGTTTTGAAATTATGACTTGAATTTGTGTATTAAGAATTGCGTTTTAAATTTCCGAATTGAATTTGTGTATTTATTTTTGAGACTGATCTGGCTCCATATAGTATTACTACATGTAAATATTTTTTCTTTTGGAAAGACACTGTATCCTGAATAACTGCACATTTACCACGTTTATATAATGCCAACCTTTTACACAACTCTACCTTCTCTGATTTTATCTGTAATGTAATGATGTGCAGCTTTTGTGAAGCTGCTTTGAAAGAATAATTATTGTGAAGTGTTATACAAGTAAACTTGAATTGAAATAAATAAAGTCATAAATGTGTTAATTGGCGAGCAGACAGATATGCAAGCTCATTTCTCCTGTAAGAGTAGAAAAAGGAGGTAATTGGCAATTCCAGCATTATGGATGTGTCATTTGCAGTAATTAAAACATAAATTCACAGAGGAAGTATATGTTAACATCTGCTTATATTTTCCAAAACTACTAACCAGAGTCATGGGATCAGAAAAACATATATCTGTAAACATTTTAATACTCTATATGAGGAAAATAAACATGCGTTATGAATGGGACCAAAAAAGTCTGCAAGTTTACAGTATACAACATACTTTGTAGAAATTCTGTGAACTCAACTGCACAACCTAAAAGAAACCATGCTAATTTTATTTAATGCTTAATTGCAACTTTATATCATAATTCTGCCTTTTTTCTCTTAGCAATTCAGATTTTATATCAGCGAAACTCTGAAAATGTGCCAGAAATGTGAGGCAAATATGAGAATTTACAAAAAGTAAACTTGAAATTCTGACCTTTCCTAGCAACTTGTAATCTCATAATTACACATCTTAAAATTAAGAGTTTACATCTCAAATTTAGTTTTATTTGTTCTGGGTCACTACCACAGTTGCTAATCGCTAACTGATTTGAAATTACATGGCAAAATATGTTGTCAGTAAAATAATCTTGTAAGTTACACATTTATGGTAATGTAATCTGAGTATTTTTGGATTACATTTAGATTACTAGATAGATGCCACTTGTGTATGGTAACATAGGGTAGAAAAAAAAAAGTCAATTTTTTTTTTAATTCATTCATATTTTTGGCTTAGTCTCTTTATTCATCAGGGGTCGCCACAGCAGAATGAACAACCAGCTTAACCAGCATATGTTTTACGCAACGGATGCCCTTCCAGCTGCAACCCATCGCTGGGAAACATCCATAAACACTCATTCACATACATACACTATAGACAGTTTATCTTACCAAATTCACCTATACCACATGTTTTTGGACTTGTGGGGGAAACTGGAGCACCTGGAGGAAACTCACGTGAACACGGGGAGAACATGCAAACTCCACACAGAAATGCCAACTGACCCAGCCGAGGCTCGAACCATTGACCTTCTTGCTGTGAGGCAATCATGCTACCCACTTAGCCA
The DNA here is from genome assembly GCF_903798145.1 of Danio aesculapii. Classification (NCBI taxonomy): domain Eukaryota; kingdom Metazoa; phylum Chordata; class Actinopteri; order Cypriniformes; family Danionidae; genus Danio; species Danio aesculapii. Next base: position 24,780,118 of record NC_079459.1, on the reverse strand, counting down.
CCGTGCTGCCTTTTTTTTATTGAATAAAATAAATAAATAATTTCACAGTTATAAATTTAAAAATAGTCAATTACTAATTATATAGCTGACCAGAAATGCCAAGTTTACAAATGGGTTTATATCTTAGAAATATTTGTAATGGAGCTTACAAATGCAAATACAGAACTTACAAATACAAAGCCTGGACTCTCTGGAAGGAAACATTTTTGTTAATTTCAATAGGACCTTCCTGGATAAAAACTAAACAAAAATAAAATAAAAGAAAATGTAATAGATAGGAAGATGAAATAGGAAAGAAAGGTAAAAGAAAAAGTCAAAAGAAAGGCAAATTAAAGAAAATTAAAAGTAAGGAAGGAAAGAAGGAAGTAAGGTTTAAATCTCGCAATTTTTTATACAACTGGAAATCTGGGTTTACATAACAAAAAATAGGGATAAAAGACAGCATTGCATAACATAAACACAAGTTGAATCAACTTGTTTTAATCATGTGGTATAAATTAGACTCCACAGTAAAAGCAGAGCTCCCAACAGATGTATTTTACCTAATACTTAAAATAAATAAATAAATAAATAAAGAACTGGCTGGCAGACAGAGAGCCATAATAATGGCTTTACCGCTGCAAATGAGAAATTAATCAAGTTATTAAATGCACAACAGACCTCCCTACAAAATGATTTCCTATGACACATTTTATAATACAAAAGCAGCCACGATAACATAAATGATAAGAGAAATTAAATCAGTATTAGACAAGATCACAATAATCAAGTTAATAAATGCAAAGCCTTCATCACAGCAAAAGAGAAATTAAACACAAACGCAAAACTAAACAGTTAATAAATACAAAAACTTCCTCCCTACAAAACAGTCTTATATAATACTTTATACAACAGAAAAACAAACAGATAACATAAATATACTCCTATTTGTTTCTTCGATTTAATTCCATCATCGTAACTTAGAAATTAGGCACGTTTTCAAAATTAATCACAATTTAAACATCGATATAAACATTAAAATATACGAATTTGGGTCATTTATGGATATCTTACCTGCATGTTCATTTAAATCTCTCTCATGTTAAAATCTGTGCAGCTTAACTCTCTGACAGCACGAGCAGGGTTAAGAAACCACATGCAGCCGCGTTAAGCAAATCAAAAAGGCGAAGAAGTTTGAAAATGGAGGTTGGGTATAGTTTAAAAGTTTATTCTTGAGTGTCAATAAGTTTAGATGCCTGCCCGCTGTCTCGCCGCCGGAAGAAGTAACAGCTCTGCGGATAAACAGTGAACTTGAGGCGCACAGAGTGTCAGAGCGCCCCCTTCAGCAGCGGCGAAATAGCGCAGGTACACATCTGAGGTAAACAATTTGAATTGACAAATCGTTTAACAAATCGCTGCTAATTGCTAAAAGTTACTTTAAATTTGTATATCTGCGTTAATATGTAGTCCATGGTCCACTACGTTGCTATTAAGTCTGGTCTTGTAAGGAAATAATTGTCTGTGACATATTACATTATTTTTGCAATTGCAGTAGACAATCAGCTTCCATTATCAGAATTAAACATGGATTTTATTGTAGTAAAAGCATAGTATGCATATTTGACCAGTGGTTATTATGGTTGCAAAACTGCACTTAACCATGTTTTCATGTTGTTGTTGTTGTTTTATCTGTAGTAAAACTAACGTTATAGTTCAATTTTATATTTAGATTTTTGATAAGCTCCCAACATCGTCTTATAGCTGATTTTATGATGGCTAAGGTCTTTTAGTTGGACTGGAAGATTAGCATGCTAACTAACCTGTTAAACACTAGTTTAAACTTGCAAATCACTTCACGCAGGTTTAAGATGGTTTTAATTTATTGGAATTTGTCAGAAAACAAATAACCAGAATTTACTTCTCAGATATCTTGCTAAAGAAAAAAAACTAGCATGCTAAAAAATTCTTGGCACTGCTGTGGAAACCTCTGTTTTAAAATCTTTGTTTCAAAGTTAGAAAAACCCAAACATGTTATAAGTGAGAACAAACACAAACTTTCCATTCATAGGTCAAATATGGGGTTGCCTATTGCCAGAAAAGTAATTCATAATACTTTTCTGAATATCGTACATTTGTTGTTATTAAAGGTGATGTTTTATCAAAGTAGATGCAGTCACCAAAAATTTAGATGCATTATTTTTGTCTTTCTCTTCTGTGTGAATCAAGACCTCATGGTGCAACAAGTGCAGAAGTTCCCCTAACAGCAAGTACACAAGTGACCCCAATTTTTGGTAAATTAGTTAAATGTGTTTTTCTTGATCTTTTTTTTATTTATTTCAGTTTAGCACCTGGCTGCTGCTTGTCCAATAACTTGTTTTGGTGGTTTTGCCCAACTGCTCAAGAACAGATCTATAAGTCTATCATGCCAACTCGGCATGAGTCCTTTTAAATATAATTTTCTTCTTATCTTGGTGCCCCTTGGCACTCGCCTATTTACCCATATGGCTACTTAACCAATGCTTCTGTTTTCAATAATTATGATGTGCATAGTATTGTGTTTTTTACAGTTGTTGTTTGATTGTTCACGCAACAACAGATAAGTCTGATGACAATCTTTAATTCAAGTTTAAGTTTTTTTAAGTTTATGTTTAAAGTTTTAAGGATTAACTCAGTTAAAGATACCAAATAGAATGACAGAAAAAAAGATTTAGCATTTAGCATGACTAATGTTTTTTAGCAATGTGTTTCCAAGTTTAGTATGTTGCACCATGCTAGCATAATTTAGCATGTTCATTGTTCACGAGCAGCTTTCTGGCATTTATTTAAAAGCTAAGTTTTAACATATTGCTAGCATGCTTGGCACAATACTAACATTGAATAGTATCGTGTCTGTCTTTAACATGTATATCATAATTGCATGTTTAATACTAATGTTAGCATAAATTATTCTGTTATCACTACCACACCAATTACCAAATACTTAGGCTACTTTACTTCAAATACTATGTTCAAACAATTATTAATGTGACTAAAACCATGATTTAGTTGTGATTAGCATGGTTTAATTAAAACGAAACTGTGCTTAATATTTGTATGGAAAAACTGTAATTATGTTTCTTTCATGTAGCATGCTCATCACATTGTTAACATGATCATGTTATTAGCATGGGAAAGACACTTACTGAAGATAGATAGATAGATAGATAGATAGATAGATAGATAGATAGATAGATAGATAGATAGATAGATAGATAGATAGATAGATAGATAGATAGATAGATAGATAGATAGATAGATAGATAGATAGATAGATAGATAGATAGATAGATAGATAGAGTAATATCCTTAATACTAATATACTTAATAAAGATCTAAGGATTTTTAATGAAAACCAAAAGACTGATCCATTAGAAAAGACGGAGCATTCAGTCAGAAGTTACTCAGAAAAAGACGTGGCAGCAGCTTAATAATAGACTCACAATTGAGTATAAGATTACCTAATGAGCAGTGAATAGACACAATGAAGGCTTTTAGTTTCAACGTCTTTTACTCCCCTATTGTAAACTGTATAAAGAAGCTTTAAATACCTTTATTTATTTATTAGTCACCATGTTTTACCAAAAAACATCAGTTTTGCCAGTATATAAGGCCAGCATCCGCATCAGGCATTATTTGAACACAGCACATAAAAATAATCTGAATTTGTTACTTTTCAGGTAGAAGAAATTTCTTGGTCGGGGTTTGGTTGGCAAGAGGTCTAACAAAAGGGAAATTTAGAACTGATAATTAGGGACAAAGCACTTCCCATTTATGCACCCATTAGCAGAGTACACCGAAAAGGCAAAGCAGTGACAGATGAGGTCATCTCACTCTTTTGTCTTGCCTTTCTGCCATAGAAAAAAATGACGAACACTCAAAATGCCTTTTCACTTCCACGTTTTATGGAGCATTTGGACTTGTAAATACACTTTTAATTCCGTATTCAATAGACGGCATGCTCATCTTCCAGAAAAAAATGTTCAAAATTATGATATTAACAAACCATTTTTAAATGTCAATTGGCAGGGTAGTTCCGCGATGATTAGGACAGAGGTCAATAAATCTTTACAGAACACCACTAATGGAGGTGCTTTTCTGGTTATTACAAATTATTATGGTGAGGGTTTTTTTTTTACTTTCATTCCACAAATTGAACTTCAATGTTAAAAATGACCAACTATGTAGGAAATTAAGAATCTAAATTAATATATTTTCTTCATAAAGAATGTTGTGATTGACATGTTGAGTTGATCATTGAAGACCATGAGTATATATTATATAAAATATATATTTTTGTAAAATATGAATACTGAAGTTTTCTACTTAATATAAACTAGACATTGTCATTGTAATATCATACAACAAAATTTGTTTGGTTGCACATAGACACCAACAGCAACAAGAAATATAGAACAAACAAACAAAAATATCACCAATAAACAAAAAAGACAGAACACAAGATTTAACTGTAGGTAAATAGTAGCACAGTCCTAGTGCAGTAAAGTGTCAAGTGCATGGGGCATGAGTTGATCTCTCCTTCAGTTCCTTAGCAGCAATGTATGTGAGTGTGTGTCTGTGTGTATTAGGGGAAAATACAGGCTACTGCTCTTGGAAAGAAACTATTCCTCATTCTGTTTGTTCGTGCCCTAAATGTCCTGTATCTTTTGCCGATGGAAGGGTCACAAACAATCTGTATCCTGAATGGGTTGGATCCTTGCTGTTGCATACAGTTGAAGTCAGAATTATTATAATTTTTTTTTTCTTCTTTTAAATATTTCCCAAATGATGTTTAACAGAGCAAGGAAATTTTCACAGTATGTCTGATAATATTTTTTCCTCTGGAGAAAGTCTTATTTGTTTTATTTCAGCTAGAATAAAAGCAGTTTTACATTTTTTAAAAGCCATTTTAAGGTCTAAATTTTTAGCCCCTTTAAGCTATTTATTTTTTGATAGTCTACAGAACAAACCATCGGTATACAATAACTTGCCTAATTACCCTAACCTGCCTAGTTAGCCTAATTACCCTAACCTGCCTAGTTAACCTGATTAACCTAGTTAAGCCTTTAAATGTCACTTGCAGCTGTATAGAAGTGTCTTGAAAAATGTCTAGTAAAATATTATTTACTGTCATTATGACAAAGATAAAATAAATCAGTTATTAGAAATGAGTTATTAAAACTATTATGTTTTCATAAATGTTAGATACATAATTGTATATATAAAATTATGTATTTATTTATATAACACACACTCACCGGCCAAGGTACACCTTACTTGTACCGGCTTGGTCTTTAGAACTGCCTTAATCCTTCGTGGCATAGATTCAACAAGGTACTAGACAAATTCCTCAAGAGATAAGGTTTTGGTCCATATTGACATGATAGCATTTGTCGGCTGCACATCCATGATGCGAATGTCCCTTTCCACCACATTCCAAAGGTGCTCTATTGAATTGAGATCTGGTGACTTTGGAGGCCATTTGAGTACAGTGAACTCATTGTCAGGTTCAACAAACCAGTCTGAGATGATTTGCGCTTTATGACATGGCGCATTATCTTTCTGGAAGCAGTCATCAGAAGATGGGTACACTGTGGTCATAAAGGGATGGACAAGGTCAGCAACAATACTCAGGTAGGCTGTGACATTGACACAATGCTAAATTAGTACTAATAGGCCCAATGTGTGCCAAGAAAATATGCCCCACACCATTACACCACCACCACCAGCCTGAACCGCTGATACAAGGGAGGATGGATCCATGCTTTCATGTTGCTGATGCCAAATTCTGACCCTATCATGCGAATGTCGCAGCCGAAAAGGAGACTCATCAGATCAGGCAACGTTTTTCCAATCTTCTATTGTCCAATTTTTATGAGCCTATGTGAATTGTCGCCTCAGTTTCTTATACTTAGCTGACAGTGTGGCACCCGGTGTGGTTTTCTGCTGCAGTAGCCCATCTGCCTCAAGTTTGAATGTTTTGTGTGTTCAGAGATGCTTTTCTGCATACCTCGGTTGTAACGAGTTGCTATTTGAGTTACTGTTGCCTTTCTATTAGCTGGAACCAGTCTGGCCATTCTCCTCTGGCCTCCTCTGGCATCAAAAAGGCATTTACACCCACAGAACTGCTGCTCAATGGATATTTTCTCTTTTTCAGATCATTCTATGTAAACCCTAGAGATGGTTGTGCGTGAAAATCCCATCAGATCAACAGTTTCTGAAATACTCAGACCAGCCCGTCTGGCACCAACAACCATACCACGTTCAAAGTCACTTCAATCACTTCAAGTTTGAACTGCAGCAGATCATCTTGATCATGTCTACATGCCTAAATGCATTAAGTTGCTGCCATGTGATTGGCTGATTACAAATTTGCGTTAACAAGCAGTTGGACAGGTGTACCTAATAACCGGTGAGTGTATGTATACAAAAGATCTAGTTTAACATATAAATACAAAGAAGTACCATAAATGATACATAATTATAAGATAAAATATATAAACAAATAATAAAAGAATAATTAATATTTTTATTATTTGTTAATTGAAATAAATTAATATTTGTGTATTAGTAGTATTACTAGCATTAGTACTTAAAGGGCACGTAGGTTACCCCTCTTTTTCAGATTTAATATGAGTCTTTTGTGTCTCCAGAATGTGTCTGTAAAGTTTCAGCTCAAAACACCCATAAGATTTTTTATTATACCTTTTACAAGATTCTATTTTATACATTTTTGCACCAGGAGGCTGTTTTGTTGTACTACACCTTTAAGGCTAGTCCTCCCCACCCACCGTTTCTATGTGCCTTTTAGCATGCCTTAATCTCCTCCCTCGACTGCGTCAGACAACCGATCCAATTGGTCCACCGTTTTTATGTTGTTAAAATGAAAAAAAAAGCACTGGGTGTGTTTATATCACCCCAATATGACGGTCTATACACTATACCTGCACATATGTCTGTCCAAACTTGAAAGCTTGAAAAGTAGATTTACCAACATATGTGCCCTTTAAAATAAACTTAGTATCATAATATTACTATGCTATATTTTTATTGATTGAATTTTTATAAATGAATCCAAAAGCATTAATAACTGTAATGATTGAAATGGCAATTAGAAGCGTTTCTCCAATTTGTTCATGCTTGTCTTTATGCAATATTTTAACCTTACCTGCAGCAGTTCAGACGTGGCGCTCCAAAAAGAGAACATGAGATAAAGTCTAATTTGCCCAAATTCATTTACTGTTCTTTCTTCAAAATGGATTACGAGGGTTGAAAAATTGAAAAAGAAAGAACCGAGCGCAGAAGAAAACCTGTGTGCTTGGCCTTGAGAGTATGATAATGGATTTGTACCCAATTATCCTCGACCCAAGTATGTAGAGACCCAGTTGGTAGATTATATAAGTTGTAATCTTCAGTAATGGCAGGTTGTGAGCATGAAAGGTATTCCAGTGGAAAAACATGGAAAAAGAACATTAGAGCTCTCCAAATGCTACGTGCCGGCGTTCTGAGTGCACTTTCTACCCATGGGCCAAAGCGCTTCGCTTAGGGGCCAAAAACATGGCAGATATAACATTATGGTATAGGGTTTGCATTTGAGATTTTTTCCAAATAATGGTCTTTCATTCGGCTCTTTTCTCTTTGTCAAGGGTCATCATCTTCCCTTTTAGGTTTTGTTTTTTGGTTTTACATCCCCCCCGCCCTCGTTCTCCAGCAAAAAGCACGAGGAAGATTCATTTCCTCTGCATCTAGAGCCCGAGTGGAAGATGGAGGGTCCTTAAGGCTGGTTTTTAGACTGATATGAGGGCCTAATGACGAAGAAGCAAAACAAAGAGCACCAGGATATCGCAAATTCTGCACTAATGAAACTTTCAGTGCAGATTCCAGCCTTGAAAATGGCCAGGCCAGTGGAAACTCAAAAGTACACTCAAACCGGTGGCATATAGCCCTAATTACGAAGCTATTGCGTGCTAGCCGTAATTGGAAAAAGCAGTTTTAAAAGGTTGCTTTTTGCGCAGAAGCAGCGGAGATGCTGTTTTTTTTTTACATTTCTGGAAATCTACGTTGCATAGAGGCTGTGTTTGACATTTAAAAAGAAGCTTTTACCTTCTCAATGTAGTTGGTACTCAGCAACATAATGGAATGTTGCTGTAATTGTAGCTTCCTTCAAACTTGTTTTTTTCCCATAATTAGTTTTTTCAAGTCACAATTCCTTCTTTTCCTGATCCATTTATGTCCGTTTGATCATCATGACTTTTATGCATGTGTATTCTGTTCATCTCCAGGCAAAATAAGACAAAATTTGCTGAAAAGAAAGAAAAACAGCAATTATTTTGCAGGAAATTCTCAATAATATCTAATAATAATTAAAAATCATATGTTGAACATTTTCCAAGATCAACAGGTTGCATATTATCATGCTTCATCTCAAATAAAACCTAAACTGAAGCATTATCACAGACTTTTCATGTCATGATCAGTGAAAAGGGCCTTTGTGGAGCAAACAGAATAACACAGATCTGCCTGCCGTCTGCTTGGTCAGTGTGTGTAAATATATTCTCCTAACACTAAAGCCTCACAGATAGAAATAAAGCTGAGTGCTCACTCATTGGCTTACCGGAATACATGGCTGCGTTCAATTGGCCGTGCTGATCAGCTGACAGGATGCTGTTGCTTAGAAACATTGTTTCCTACCAAAGCCAACCCTTCTCTGCAGCCTTGCCAGTCTAATCAATGTGGCCACAGACTGGCAGTTTTATCTCATGCTGGATTTCAGAAACGTTCACTTAATGTGTTGCATTTCATAAAATTGCCATTTTTAATAACAGATTTATTGAATGCATGAAAGGATTGCCTAAAATGCTAACTGAGGAGGTTATCTATGCACTTTTTTTGTATGCAATAAAGATGCATTTTAAAAAATAATATTAAACAAGCCCTTTTGACATCAACAATTGAGTTGTATACATGAATTACAGACTGCAGATGCAATACAACAGATTTCAGCCTCGTCTTTAAGTATCAGGCAAATTCTAATTCTGGTTTCCCTGGAAACCTCTCAGAGCCAAACAAAGGATGAAGGGTAAAGGACAAGTGCAGGATGCCGATCTTTCTTTTGTGGATGAGTGTGCATGCAAGAAGCCTAGTGTGTGATATTCGTGCGCACGTGTGTGTTTGTGTATGCGTGTGTGTGTGTGTGTGTGTGTGTGTGTGTGTGTGTGTGTGTGTGTGTGTGTTATGGGGGAGGGAAACATTCTGGACAGGCATAGTTGGGTTCATAATGAGCGTGTATGGTGTGTCATGGGACTACGTGTAAAGAGTGCTCGCATCTCCTTGTACATCAGTCCTCGGTGAGAGCCGGAGACTGCGGGGCATGCAAATCAGGAGTGATTTCAACACCCGCTGCTTCAACTCCACCATGGATTTTTCCCGATTTTAAGTTTGTTTACTCCTTGTCATATTTCCCTTTCAGCAAATATGCCCATGTGCACCTTTCTTATGCCTTCAGTCTTTTGAAAAAAAAGAAAAAGAATATGAACGACTGTTTGTTGGCAACAAGAGCAATAGGTATTGATTCTTTATGGTGCAGTCCAAATAGAGGTTCTTTATTGGCATCATTGGTTCTTTATAAAGAATCTTCCATCAAAGAACATCCCACAAAAGAAGGTTGCCACTTTTCACTCACACTGTAAAGAACTATTCACTGAAACGTTGTGGTAGAAAACCAAAATTGTTGGCATCACTGCAAAAAAAAATTTTAACGTGTTGTTATTAAACACACTTTCATCTCTTGAATTTGGTAATCTTAAGAAGAACTTTTATCATCTACGATCTGTTCTATTGCACAAAATGTTCTTTATAGTTAAAAATATATTCATTCATTCATTTTCTTGTCGGCTTAGTCCCTTTATTAATCTGGGGTCGCCACAGCGGAATGAACCGCCAACTTATCCAGCATTTGTTTTACGCAGCGGATGCCCTTCCAGCCACAACCCATCTCTGGGAAACACCCACTCACACTCATTCACACTCATACACTACGGACAATTAAGCCTACCGAATTCACCTGTACCACATGTCTTTGGACTGTGGTGGAAACCAGGGCACCCGGAGGAAACCCACGCAAACGCAGGGAGAACATGCAAACTCTACACAGAAACGCCAACTGACCCAGCCGAGGCTTGAACCAGCGACCTTCTTGCTGTAAGGCGACACTACTGCACCACTGTTGCCTAGTTAAAAATGTAATAATGACTAAAAAACTATTGCCCATTTTAAGAACTGTTCATTTGAATGTTCTTTGTGGAGGCCAAAAGGATTCTTCAGTGTAATCATTATGAAAACCCACTTGTCAAACCTTTATTTTATATTGTAGATCGATATACTGTATCATCATTGGCTCAAGCAAGATCTGAAGTTTCCTGCTTGCACAAACAAACTTTAAATTCCCTGTAACCTACACTGCATTGGTTCTTTGTAGGTTCTTTAAATTAATTAAATGTTCTTTAACTGCCCCACCAAGAAAAAAATGTTTGTATTGCATAATTAACTCCTAATGTCGCTAGTTACATACTTAATGCATTTTTTTCAACACGTCATAATTTCTAAAATATCAGCCTCTACCAAATGGTTGATATGTCGGTTTATGGTAAAAGTACTAAAATTAATACACATACTAATAAAAATATGAAGTGTAGGACCACTTTATTTCAAAAATATTTCAAAACAAAACATTTTTGAATACTAAATCACCTTTTTTTAAGTATGCCATAAAATATTTCAGATTCTATAAGGAAGCTATAAGGAAATAAGGGTTATTTGGAAAACCAAAAATATTCTACGCTCCTTTCCAAATGGGTTTTCACAGTAATGCCAGAAGAATCATTTATATACAGCCTAATGTAGATTTATATACAGCAATAACAACATCAAATCCTGCAGGATTTTGAATGTGGTTGCTTGAGGTTCTATAAAGAATCTTTAATATCCATAAAACGTTTTCATTGCGCACATGGTGCGTCAGTGAAAACATTTTTTTCATATTATACTAACAAGAAAAATATTTTAAGGACTGCTGGAAAGGGTCTAAATGGCTCTTCAACTCTTAAATGCACTCTTAAATGAAAGTATAAAAATGGATTTTCACAGTGCTGTCATGGAAGAAAATTCTTGGCATGAAAAACATTCTATTAAAACGAAAAAGCTTTTTCCTCTACGAAGGTCTTTTTGTGTTAAAAAGGTTAAAAGGTTATAAAGAACTTTAATTATTTGGAGTGAAAACCCCCCCAAAAAACATTTAGAAAATGTAGAAATTTCAATATCAATGGAACATTTCCATTTTCCAAAGCTTCCAAATATCATGTATTCCAAATATTCCAAAGCATCCAAATATTCCAAATATCATGTATTCCAAATATTCCAAAGCATCCAAGTATTCCAAATAAAACATATTCCAAATATTCCAAATACCATGTTTTCCAAATATCACGTATTTCAAATATTCCAAATATCATGTATTCCAAATATCACGTATTTCAATTATTCCAAATACCATGTATTCCAAATATCACGTATTTCAAATATTTCAAATATTTCAAATATCATGTTTTCCAAATATCACGTATTTCAATCATTCCAAATATCATGTATTCCAAATATTCCAAAGCATCCAAGTATTCCAAATAAAACATATTCCAAATATTCCAAATACCATGTATTCCAAATATCATGTATTTCAAATATTCCAAATATCATGTATTCCAAATATCACGTATTTCAATTATTCCAAATATCATGTATTCCAAATATTCCAAAGCATCCAAGTATTCCAAATAAAACATATTCCAAATATTCCAAATACCATGTATTCCAAATATCACGTATTTCAAATATTCCAAATATCATGTATTCCAAATATCACGTATTTCAATTATTCCAAATATCATGTATTCCAAAGCATCCAAATATTTCAAATATCACATATTCCAATTATTCCAAATATCACATATTCCAATTATTCCAAAAATCATGTATTCCAAATATTCCAAAGCTTCCAAATATTCCAAATATCACGTATTTAAAATATTTCAAATATCATGTATTCCAAATATCACGTTTTTTAATTATTCCAAATATCATGTATTCCAAATATCACATATTTCAAATATCATGTATTCCAAATATCACATATTTCAAATATCATGTATTCCAAATATCACATATTTCAAATATCATGTATTCCAAATATGACGTATTTCAAATATTCCAAATATCATATATTCCAAATATTCCAAAGCTTCCAAATATTCCAAATATCATGTATTCCATATATCATGTATTCCAAATATTCTAAAGCTTCCAAATATTCCAAATATCATGTATTCCATATATCATGTATTCCAAATATTCTAAAGCTTCCAAATATTCCAAATATCATGTATTCCATATATCATGTATTCCAAATATTCTAAAGCTTCCAAATATTCGAAATATCACATATTTCAAATATTCCAAATATCATGAATTCCAAATATTCCAAAGCTTCTAAATAATCCAAATATCATGTATTCCATATATTCCAAAGCTTCCAAATATTCAAAAGCTTCCAAATATTCCAAATAGCATGTATTCCAAATATCCCAAAGCTTCCAAATAGTCCAAATATCATGTATTGCAAATATTTCAAAGCCTTCAAATATTCCAAATATCATATATTCCAAAGCTTCCAAATATTCAAAAGCTTCCAAATATTCCAAATATCATGTATTTTAAATATTCCAAATATCATATATTTCAAAGCTTCTAAATATTCCAAAGCTTCCAAATATTCCAAATATCATGTATTCCAAATATCCCAAAGCTTCCAAATATTCCAAATATCATGTATTTTAAATATACCAAAGCTTCCAAATATTCCAAGTATCATGTATTGCAAATATTCCAAATATCATGTAAAAGTACTTGTATAGCCTGTCTTATGTGTATAGTTTAAGTATTTTATCTAATAGTATATGTTAGTTATGCATAGTTTTTTTTTAAATAGCTCTTATGTCCAGTGTTGTGTTTGTATTTATGAATAATCTATATAGCACCATTGTTCTGCGAGACACAACATTTCGTTCGTCTGTATGTCCACACATGTAGCGGAATGACAATAAAGCTCAACTTGACTTGACTTGATATTCTTTGCAGAACCCATAATGGTTCTTCCATGCCATAATTGTGAAAAACTGACTTTTTGAATATTTGTTTTTAAAACTATAGGTTTATATACCGCAACAATGCCACTATGTCGCATCCCACAAGACACTGTATACTGGTCACTCGAAGAGAAGAATAAGGTGGGAAAGAATTGCACCAGATGAGGGTGAAAATGTTCCAAGCAAGTGCCTTAAAATGGCTTTTGTCTCGCATTTCTGTAATTGTGGCCACTCTCCTTATCCCGCGCTGATTGCTTCGCCAGCCCTGTTTTCTTGTTTTTTTGCTTGTATGGATCGCTTGTATGGATCTTCAGCTTTTATGGGGCTCCGGGGGCCAGAGTGGAAGAGCAAGCAGGACAATATCTGCCGCCTTTCAGGGAGGACACGCCGCTCGCTTCAGGTCAGAAGAGATGGACCAGAAGTTTGGATAGAAATGATTTCACCACTTCATCAAAACACGCTCTTTAAAGGGAGGCAAAGAGAGGTCAAGTGCAGAAACCACACTCAGGCAGAATTACCCTCTCACCCCTTAAGAAAGCTAAGGGGGATCTCAGCAGGGAAGCCTGGGCGACACATCACGCCTGCGCCGAAAAGCCGGCCATCAGTGTGCAACGGCAATTTCTGCCACTTGGGGATCACAGGTGAAAGGAAATTGATGGGCACTTTTCTATTATTAGTGCCAGTGAAGGAAACATTAGTGTCAGAGGAACTTGTCGAGCTGCTTGTGGTTCTCACCACCCATGTTCCCCAGAGGACTTTATACTTTTCTTGCCAGACTTGATGCACGGGCGCCAGAGTTCGCAAAATCCTCCCATATATGAATGCTTGGCAAATTCATGGATACCAACAACGTCACTTCCGCTGTACTAGCCGCCATTTTTGTGTCCTAAATGGCAGAGCACATGCAACACATCTAAACTAATTCTATCATTGATTGTGATCCATATTTATAACCTTTGCCAAGCCTAACCTTGGTGATCAGAAAGACGTCACACACAAAATTAGCACACCACCAATGCAACGCAACAGTCTGTGTGTTTACATAGACAGCAATGTTCCAATATTAACACAATTAAGACAGTACTTTGATTATGAATTTACCTTTTTCATTTTGATTACCTTAGTTAAGCAAAAGTCATACTCGAAGTAAAATCGAATGTAAATAAGGTTAAAATAATGCTATTTACATTTATTTACATAACTGCAGTGCAGTTTAGATATGTAAACCCCTTAGACCATGTCCACACGTACAAAAAATGTACTGTGATGTGTGTTAAGAGCATGTCGAACCAAAAGACAGAGATAATAAAACTTTTATGCTGACTTCACACCAAACAGGGAATTAATTTGTGAGTAAATTGCATACAAGTCAATGCAAACATGAGAACAGAGGCTGATTACCGTCCCGCGATTGAACAATGTGGAATCCGCATTATGTTTGCAGCGAACAAGCTGAATTTGCCTCATTCGCGTCTTCCGCGTTTGGTATGCTGGGCCATTTTGGTCAATCAGAAAGGAGAAAACAGCGTGCATATTGATGTCATGAGACGATAACTCTGGTTGTAGTGTCCACACAACCACACTTTTTTAGAAAGTTTCGGTTTCACTCAATGCTCAGTGTAGAAAAAAAGTGCGGTTTTGAAAATAGCCGTGTTCATGTGGACAGGTGGTCAGGCACTGGTCAACAGTTTGATTGCAAACAAAATAGCAAAGTTATGCCTATGAGCTACAGTTTGTGTATGCATCGTCTGTTTGCATGTGTTGCATGAAAAATAATTAACTGCAGTGCAATTAACTGATTGTGTAAAACGAAAAGTGAACCGATACTTTTCAAAAAACTTATGGCATTGTGGCTGTCGAGGAGAGAGAAATTCTGTCAGCTTTACGGTAATGAACTATGACTGTAACGACAATCTGTGGCGAAGTGAACACAGGGCAAGTTATATTTCCTTGATTACGACATTAGTGCAACTATAGAAATAATCCCACCCACTTTAAGCAGCATTAAACTGCAGTGGAAATACAAACCGAACTGAAGTGGCCTAAAGTGTGCTGAACCATAATGCACAATGGAAAAGTGGCTCAATATGGAATAAACTACCTATTTGGTCAATTTTTAGATGAGTAAACTCTCAGCGCATCTCTTATACTATTAATCACTACAAAAAGTAGCTTGGCATTATGGAGCCAGATCAGTCTCAAAACTATAACATTTACAAAATAAAATTCATATATTCACAGCACAATTCAAATTTACAAAATTGAATTTGTAAATTCTAAGCACAATTCCGGAATTCAACGGACAATTCACCAAATTAATTGAATTTGTGTATTTATGAATTGTATTTTGAATTTCTGAATTGGATTTGTGTATTTATGAATCATGTTGTGAATTTACAAATTGGATTTGTGTATTTATGAATTGTGTTTTGAATTTTACGAATTGGATTTGTGTTTTTATGAATTGTGTTTTGAATTTGCGAATTGGATTTGTGTATTTAATAATCGTGTTTTGAATTTACGAATTGGATTTGTGTATTTACAAATTGCATTTTGAATTTCCGAATTGGATTTGTGTATATTAGGATCTGGGTTTTGAATCTACGAATAGGATATGTGTATTTATGAATCACATTTTGAATTTACGAATTGGATTTGTGTATTATGAATTGTGTTTTGAATTTGCGAATTGGATTTGTGTATTTACGAATCGTGTTTTAAATTTCCGAATTGGATTTGTGTATTTACAAATTGCATTTTGAATTTCCGAATTGGATTTATGTATTTACGAATCGTGTTTTAAATTTCCGAATTGGATTTGTGTATTTACGAATCGTGTTTTAAATTTCCGAATTGGATTTGTGTATTTACAAATTGCATTTTGAATTTCCGAATTGGATTTGTGTATATTAGGATCTGGGTTTTGAATCTACGAATAGGATTTGTGTATTTATGAATCACATTTTGAATTTATGAATTGGATTTGTGTATTTATGAAACATGATTTGAATTTATGAATTGGATTTGTGCATGTACGAATCTCGTTTTAAATTTCCGAATTGGATTAGTGTATTTATGAATTGCATCTTGAACTTACTAATTGGATTTGTGTATTTACGAATTGCGTTTTGAATTCACGAATTGGATTTGTGTATTTATGAATCGTGTTTTGAATTCATGAATTGGATTTGTGTATTTATAAATTGTGTTTTGAATTTATGAATTGGATGTGTATTTACAAATTGCATTCTGAATTTTAGAATTGGATGTGTATTTAGGAATTGCGTTTTGAATTTACGAATTGGATTTGTGTATTTATGAATCACATTTTGAATTTACAAATTTGATTTGTGTATTTATGAAGCGCGTTTTGAATTTACGAATTGGATTTGTTTATTAGATTTTGTAAATGTGAAGTGTTTTTTGGATATTTGAATTATATTTTGTAAATGTATTATTTTTGAGACTGATCTGGCTCCATATAGCATGTTAACCCTATAATGCAACATAACATAATTCAGCCATGTCATCATCAGACAAACAACATATCGGTCATACAACTGTTCGGTCCAACAAATTTGACATCACATAAAATCTACGAACAGTCTCCATTGCTGGGATCATTAGCTAATTATTTAGCATGGTTATACCTGGAAATGCTGCACCTTCTGCCAGGTAATCGGGGTTTCCTCGCAGGGGCTGCAGAACAGATGCTGCTTCTCGCTAAATACAATGAATTACTTATGGACCGCTTAGCTAAACAAGGAATCGTGCTGTACAGGTTTGCATAACAGCGATACGGACATCTGTCAGTGTGACTTTTGAACCGCCTGTGCCTCTGCCTGGCAGGTAACCTGACGCTTATCACTGCGCTGCTGGGCCGCAGGTAGATTAGGGCCACCGGCAACCGAAGATCTCTTTAATGAATAATAGAAACAGCCCTTGCCCATGCTGACCCGGAAAATCGGGAGATTTCCCCTCCAATTAGAGGATGTAAATGAAGCGCTGTGTGTATGTATAAAAGCTATAAATACATTCAGTTTTTAGCTCAGTTTTGGGTTGGGATGCACAGGTTCAAACACACTGTTAGTAGTAGAGTAGACGGCAAAATAAAACCATTGTATTTTACCATTGTATTTTACAGGCATAACTGACATTTTTTTAGCTGAAAACTAATACTTTATGTAAAAATTTTAAAATTTTTAGTTTAAAACGGACAATTTATGTAATTACATATTTTTAACGTTTAAATGTTATATTTGTATGTATATAAGTAGCATTATATAAGTATAATGCTACACATTTCTAATGTCCTTCTAATTTCTAATGCTAAGAGTATAATTACATAAAATCCTCAGAATATACAATATTGCACAAATGCATACAGAAAATAATGAAGAAAAATGTAAAAAGTAATCATGAAAAAATCAACTGATATACGAAGAAATGTACAGTTTCTATATATAAATGTCTTATATTTATATATGCACACATATTGATATAGACAGTGGTCCCTTATTATTCGCGGAAGTTATGTTCTAAAAATGACCAGCAATAGGTGCAATCTTGTGTATTTGTGTATTATATAATGTATTACAGATGTTTTAAGGCTGTAAAACCCCTCACTACAAAACCTTTTCTCAGACAGGCATTACCATGTTCACACTTTTCTCTCTTGTTTAAACACTCTCAAAATTGAAACCTTCATAGAAAAAACAAGTCAAGTGTTATAGAATGAAACCAAAGATCAAAACCATTTGATCTTGATTTATTTATTCCGTAACTTCTAGTAGTTCCTCGTACAAAAGGGTTTTTGAGACGCTCCGTGTTTGATTTCCTCTTTTATACACACGATTTTGCTGTAATATCAAACCAGTAGCAGAGCAATATGGTTGTATATCGGAACTAAGGGGGGCACTAAAGCACTCAAGCCAATGCACGCCTCCCACCAGTGCCGATATACAGCCATATTGCACTGCTACTTGTGTGATATTGCTCATATACACACACACAAAGACATAGACACAGTTTGACAAATATTGTTGCTGTTGGGCAACAATGTACTTTTGAGGTTTTTTAGTGGAGAATGTAGTTGTTTAGATTGCAACTATGCAGTTTATTTATAAGGATAATGCCTATTTTTAAATATTCATCATTTCTGAGACAGCGCGTCGGCAGCCACTAGCCTGTCATACTGAGCAGGCCAAAGACGGTTGATGTTGTCCATCATCAAGAAGGCAACAGGACCGCATAATAAGCCCTTAGAAGATTAAAATAGCGTAATTTTTAACTACAGCTGATCAAATTATTATTAAACAGGTAAGTGATATTCTAAGTCGATCTCTCTCTTTTGTATGTTATAGTGCTGTATTTAAAGCATATAATTGTAGTGTATTGTGTGTGAGATGGGACTCGCATATCAGGAATGTGTGTCATGTTGGCAGAAAGAAAGAAGACGTGCCTGCATGTGTTAAGCTTTTTTCCTTATCGCAAACACAACAGCAATCTGATAGTGATTGCTCTGCTTTTTTTCAGGGTTAATCATTGTGATCTCCCGATTGCAACAGAAATACTGTTGACTGTAATACTGTCAAGTCACGTTATGCCTTAAAATTTTAAAATGTCAGCAAAATCACCTGTTTTGTCATCACTTAAGACATTATGCTAGAGAATCATTCAAATACTAGCTCTAAAGTGACGTTGGTGAATTAGTAACGGTTTCTGCTGTTCTGACGTCAGCTGCAGTTGTGAATGAATGGCAGAAGAAAGTAGTTCCTCATACAAAAGGGTTTTTAGACTCTCCGTGTTTGATTTTATTTTTTATATACACGATTATGCCGTTGAACTGTTGTATAAACACAATATCACACGAGTAGCAGTGGTGTATATCAGCACTAGTGGAACATTAAGATACTTCGCATGCGGCCTTCTGCCAACACACGCCTCTCACCAATGCTGATATACCAACACAATCTCACGGCAATTCGTAACTTTTTGATTTAGTGGCTAATTCGTATGAATTCGTACGATCTAATTCGTACATTTTCGTACGATTTGCTCATCCCCCATGACGGTTGGGTTTAGGGGTGGGGTTAGGTGCCACGCCTCCTTTTTAAAATCGTTTAAAATCGACTGAACTTGTATGAATTAGCCACTAAACAAACAAAATGTTAAATATTTACGTTTTCTCGTGAGATCAGGCTGGATAAACAGCCATTTCGCACTGCTACTCGTGTGATATTGCTCATATATACACATATACAGTTGAAGTCAGAAATTTTCACAGTACGTCTGATAATATTTTTTCTTCTGGATAAAGTCTTATTTGTTTTATTTCAGCTAGAATAAAAGCAGTTTTTAATTTTTTAAAAACCATTCAAAGGTCAAAATTATTAACCCCTTTAAGCTATATATTTTTTCGATAGTCTACAGAACAAATCATCGTTATACAATAACTTGGCTAAAATAAAGCAGTTATTAGAGAGGAGTTATTAAAACTATTATGTTTAGAAATGTGTTAAAAAAATCTTCACTCCGTTAAACAGAAATTGGGGAAAAAAATAAACAGAGGGGCTATTAATTCTGACTTCAACTGTATATATCTACACAGTATTCAGCAGTAAAATATAGAAGTATCACATTTATACTTAATATATGAATAAACTATTACATCATATATTATTTTTATTATAAATATATAATAAAACGGGGCATATTACGCACCAATGCCACACTTTTTAAGAGATTTTAAGGAGTGCACTTTCCTCCCCGATAACAAATTGGATCTCAAATTGTCCCTGGTTTTCCATGCATGCGCTTCAACAATTACATTGTATACCAAATGCCAATTTGCGCATATCCAGATTATTGGTTTTAATTAATTGATTGCAATC
Source organism: Danio aesculapii (assembly GCF_903798145.1). Lineage (NCBI taxonomy): Eukaryota > Metazoa > Chordata > Actinopteri > Cypriniformes > Danionidae > Danio > Danio aesculapii. Next base: position 24,760,014 of record NC_079459.1, on the reverse strand, counting down.
TCCATGATAAATACCCTCTTAATTTGCTGCTAATTACCCACATGTCATCTGTGTGGTGTGACAGCAAAAATACAAATTAATAGCGATTATGGAGAACACAAATCTCCAAACACTCGTGCCCTTCGGACATGCTCTTTGTTAAGTGCTCCGTCTCGTCTTTAAGATCGAATGGTTTTGTTTACAAACACTCTCAAAAAGCATGTACTTCGAATCTGTGATCACATGCGCAAGATAAGCATCCAAAATTCTAGCAAACATAAATGACAAGATGACCTGTGTCATACAAGCAGCCTTGTGCCAAAGGAAAGGTCAAAGAAACAGTGCTGAAATACGAAAACAATCATGCAAATGCCTGATAATGTACAGTAGAACGGCACGGAAACGCACAAAGGCCTCACAAAACAACATGATGAAGCAAACATTTTCAGTCCCGGAGTACACTGGAATAGTGCTGGGAACACAATGGGGGGGACAAATAGCACATTTGTGCCTGAAAATACACCTCTTGTGGCTTTTTTCCTTCCAACCAAATTATGGAAATGTAAAATGGCTGTCTGCGCTTCCTTGCAGCTGCCGTCTCCTAAGTGGATAAAATTCATGCTAAGGTAAAAACATAATTTCCCAATTTCTTTGTTGCGCATCGACAGCACTTTAATCCCATTTATTATTGTGAAGGAGATTCTGGCATTTAAAATTGGTCCATCTTATGAAGCGCACAAAGGTTTCGGGGACTAAAACAAGAATGTGTTAAATTTAACAGGAAAACGAGGTTCAATTCAGCCAGGGGGAATAAAACAAACTAAATGTTACTTGGGTATTTGGAGGAAAGTGCACTGTTCTGTTGCATTCGTCTGGATGTATGGCATGAAAATAAATAAACAGATGCAAACAGGTATGCGCATGTACACCCAGCAAGCTTTTTTTTGTTTTTAAAAGATATCTAATAGATATGGAGCCAGATCAGTCTCAAAAATATAACATTTACAAAATAAAACTCATACATGAACAGCACAATTCACATTTACAAAATTCAATTTGTAAATTCAAAACACAATTCATGAATTCGACATGAATTCGACACACAACTCGCCAAATGAATTGGATTTGTTTTTTTATGAATTACATTTTGAATTTACTAATTGGATTTGTGTGATTATGAATCACGTTTTGAATTTACAAATTAGATTTGTGTATTTACAAATTTTGTTTTTTGAATTTACGAATTGGATTTGTGTACTTATGAATTGCGTTTTGAATTTACTAATTGGATTTGTGTATTTACAAATTGCGTTTTGAATTTATGAATTGGATTTGTGTATTTATGAATAGCGTTTTGAATTTACGAATTGGATTTGTGTATTTACGAATCACGTTTTGAATTTACGAATTGGATTTGTGTATTTACGAATCACGTTTTGAATTTACGAATTGGATTTGTGTATTTATGAATCGCGTTTTGAATTAACGAATTGGATTTGTGTATTAACGAATCACGTTTTGAATTTATGATTTGGATTTGTGTATTTACGAATTGCGTTTTGAATTTACGAATTGGATTTGTGTATTTATGAATCGCGTTTTGAATTTACGAATTGGATTTGTGTATTTATAAATCACGTTTTGAATTTACAAATTGGATTTGTGTATTTGTGAATCGCGTTTTGAATTTACGAATTGGATTTGTGTATTTACAAATTGCGTTTTGAATTTATGAATTGGATTTGTGTATTTAAGAATAGCGTTTTGAATTTACGAATTGGATTTGTGTATTTATGAATCGCGTTTGAATTCACAAATTGCATTTGTGTATTTATAAATCGCATTTTGAATTTACGAATTGGATTTGTGAATTGGATTTTGTACATGTGAATTGTGTTGTGGATTCATAAATTATATATTTTTTTTAAATTATTTTGAGATTGATCTGGCTCCATAAATAGACATCTAAACATAGTCACTTAGGCTAAAACAAAGCTAGATTTGGGCTATCAGTGAAAATCTAATAGACGTCTAAGAATAGGCCAAAACTAGAGTAGTAATCAAATAAACAGAAATGAATGACTACACATATAAAGTCTGTCTATTTGACAACTAGTCTAGTTTTGGCCTATTCTTAGATGTCTATTAGATTTTCACTGACAGCCCAAGTTTAGCCTTGTTTTAGCTAAGCTGACTATGTTTAATAGACATCTATTAGATGTCTATTAAACACAAAATTGTTTGCTGAGTAGTGAAACCAGCACTGGTGTATTCAGACTGAGACACCAAGCACAACATGCTCATTTCTAATTTAGCTTAAAGAATATCTGAATCTGCCTTTAAATAAATTCAAACAGATAAAAAGTTGTATGTATTTTATGCAGGATAAAACAAGTTAGTTTTGTTAGAATTGCAAGTCCAAAACTGTCACAAAACTGGAAACTCAAATTTATGCAACTCTTTGCCAAAATTAAGACCGAATTCATTCAGCCAAAACCTCGTGATATAAAAGATGAAGTGATATGCAGAGACTAAAACAATACTGGCTAATTAGATGGCAATGCTAAGCTAAACCGCAGGCTGTTTACCCTCTTTCTCTTCACTCTTTCACATCTCAGAACTCAAGCTACATAAAATATTACCCTTTATAGAGATAGTTTTCAAAGTAATGGATAAAGAACGCTGTACTTGCTAAAACAATAAGTTCTAGCCTACATTTACCCTTGTAAATTCAAGGGTTTTATTCATCTCTTCAGTATTATATGTTAAAACAAATCAGAGCTGGGTAGATTACTTATAAATTGTAATCAGTTATGGATTACAAATTACATGACAATTTGTAGTCAGTAATTAAATTACACATTTGTAGTAATGTAATCTTATGATATGCAACATATGTACAGTTAATACTTCATAAAACACTGTACCCTGTTGTTACTGCTTGCTGATAGTAACGCTCACATTCTACATTGAAAAAAAAAATCGTTCAACACAATCGATTTGTGTTTGGACAACTCGAAGGAAGTAAGTGAACTCATTAGTTTTCACAAGTTTAACTGGAATGAATATAAAACAATATAAAATATCAAGAATTGTGTTGTTTCAGCTCATTTTAAATAAGTAGTTTGAACAAACAACAAACATATTTTTTAGAGTGTACGATGTTACTGAAAATTAAGTCAATTTAATATTGAAAAACACAAAATTCACAGGAAAATTACTGCTATATCTAAAATATGACCAAATCTGTCATATAACCCCTCTACTGTCAACAAAAATGTGAAGAATTTCAAATTTATATAGCGACAGGTTTATTAGGAAAACATATAGGCCTAAACGCTAAAAATTGGGGAGAATTTATGTACATAATCTCTAAATAACATCATGTAATACATAAAAAGTGACTGTAGACTGATTACAAGTACTTTAAAAAGTAGTTTACTCTAATTACAAAAGCACGATTTAAAAATTGTTAAGAATCTCCATTTTCACAATAGATCTGCTGTGTGTGAATCTCATATATGAACAATTTTGATCTCAAAAAGGTTAATTTTCAGCCAAAAATGTGAAGTGTTCGTCTCTGTGTAATGCTGTAGGACTTTTCTGTCAATTACTGGTACTAAATGCCCCCACCCCCCACCCTTTGGTAATTCGGAGATGATCCCTAAAATTGCGTGCGCGAATGTCCGGCGAATATCAAACCTAAAATTAACTTTACCGAGCTAATTTAGCTGTCTTTCAAAGATTTTAGTACAAACAAGTTGATAACGTCACAATACCTATACAACACGTTGACGTCGAAAATGAAATCGAAAATGAAAACTGAAATAAAACTAATCAATAAAAGGAAAACTTCAATTGAGATTTTAATTTGAATTGTGTCACTATTATAGCATGAACATTAATAACAAGCTTTGTAAAAATTGGGTTTGCATTTTATTTTTGTTTGGTTTTTCATTTTCATACAGAAATGCAGTGAAAATGAAATGTTAAATCAGCAACTTCATTTTAATTATCAATTTGACAGGGGCGATGTGTTGTCACAGTGAAAATGAAAAGTAAATAATTTTATTTTTAATTTCAATTTTGGCAGAAATTTTGTGAACAGTGTTTTATAATTCAAATTTTAATCTGGTTTTCATTTTAATTTACAATGTTTATTTGATTTACTTAAAATCGGCAGCAATTACCTTCCATAGTAATGGATTATTTGGAATCTGGATTATGTGATCGGATTACCAAAATCGTGTTTTTGTAGTACCAGTAATGGACAGGAAAATCCTACGGTGTTGCACAGAGGCACTTCACGTTCTTCTTCTTCAATTTGAAGAATCTTCACATTCTGAAAATTCACCTTTTTGAGATCAAAAATGCTCATATTCGATTAAAATTCTTAAAATCGTGTTTTTGTAATTAGAGTAAACTAGTTTTTAAAATACTCGTAATCAGACACTTTTTATAGATTGCATGACGTTATTTAGACGTTATGTACATAAATTCTCCCTATTTTTTAGCGTTAAGGCCTATATATTTTCATAATAAACCTGTCGCTATATAGATTTGAGATTCTTCACATTTTTGTTGACAGGAGAGGGGTTATATGGAAGGTAATCCAGATTACATATAATCCATTACTACCCAACTCTAAAAAAGAATTAAGAATCTCCATTTTCTCATTAGATCTACTGTGTGTGAATCTCACACATGACCAATTTTGATCTCAAAAGGGTGCATTTTCAGCCAAAAATGTGAAGTGTTTGCCTCTGTGCAACGCCGTGGGACTTTTCTGTCAATTACTGGTACTACACGTCCCCCCCTTTGGTAAACAAGTACAGACTAGTATTTAAATAAAGTCGAAGCAAGAAACCGGGGCACCTCCTCTGTGGACTCATCAGTGTCTTCTCCAATTGCATAAGATCTTCACTTCCTCGGCACACACTGAGGTCTCGCATCGATCTCACTTACTGAGGACAAACGGTCATTAGGTGTCCATTTAATGAGCTCAGAAAATCAGCATCCTGGATCTCCGTCACATCCTAAAAGACAGTATGAATTCAGTTTGGGCTTCAAATGAGCGACATTTTGTTAAAAACACATTTTGGGGGGAGATTAGATGGTTAGATGGTGAAAGTCAATGCTTTAGGTCAGAAACAAGATCTTTATCCTGACAATATGGCTGGATCCATCTGCTCCTGCTGATCTATCTTGGAGGATCTATCTACTGGACAGTATTAGTTTGGAATACACCACATCCAAAATAAATGGTGCCAGGAAGAAAACTGTACAATTTTGGTTAAATATTAGAGAAACTGTATCAGATATGTTTCAGTCCTGATTTTGTACCTAATGTTGCAGTGTTACTGTTTTTATTTTATTTTACTCTTCTGTTTGGTGGATCTCGGGCTTTGTTGTATATAGTTCAAAATCATTAAAAAACAATCACAAAAAAAAGTGATCTTTTCATCAAATTAATTCCCCTAAATTAATTTTATATACAGTATATACACACAATTTTTTTTTGTTTGTTCAAACTATTTAAAATGAGCTGAAACAACACAATTCTTGAGATTTCGCTGGGACAACTTTATTGCTTTATGTTCAATCTACTTAAATTTGTAAAAACTAATAAGTTCAATTAATTTCTACACGTTGTCCCAACACAATTGTCTTTTAATGTTGACAAAACATTGTTGATTATGTTTTATAGTGCTTTTACTGAGTTATGTTTTGCAACATTTTGTGTAATCTGTTGGTATGGAAATGCTTCTGAGACCCAGAAGAGGTCACTGGGGAAGGTAACAACAGCTAGTAAGTTGCTGGGAATAAAACTAAAGAGCATTGATAGTATATACAAAGAAAGAGTATAAATAAGGCTATCATGATTGTCAGTGATGAGAGACATCCTTTATCAAACACCTTCCAATTGTTACCATTGGGTCATCGATATCATGTTCCCAGGTGTGTAAGAAATAGGACAAAATTATCATTTATGCGCTGTAAAAAATGGTCGTGATTTCAACAGTCAAAAACTGTAAAAATTCTACAGTAAAAATCTGTAACCTGGTTAACAGTATGTTTCCTTAATATATATGGCGAATAACCATAAATTGAATTTCCCAGAATTCCCTGCATGGCACATAATCTTTTTATGTTTTTAATTGATTCCCCATCAGTTATGTACATTAGAGATTTATGTTAATGTTGATATACAATGTTTATTTCATGACTTTAATTTTATGTGTGTTACCATACTGGTGTTCAGTAGCTGTGTGAATGACACTGAGCACCTTCTATACACTCACACACTTTTCTGTTTGTGGGAAAAGTTGTTAAAGATTAGCATTGGTTCATTATGTAACTTTCTCGTCATCACCTGCATATGGCTGTGTTAACGTGTCTAACTGTGTAACAAAACATGTGTAGATGTTGGTAATTCAAAATAGAGACACAGTACTTCTATAAATTAATGAAATACGGTAGTGTACTGTAAAAATGAGAAATTACTTTTACGGTTTGTACCGTATTTTAATGGTAAAATACTGGCAACCACAGCTGCCGGTTTTTTGCCGTAAATTTTACGGATTTATTTTTTACAGTGTACTCCAAGCAATTCAGTTTTTAAATTCCTTCTCCCTCAGTAGCAGTTGATGGCCAGTAGACTGGATTTTTATTTAGAGTTGGGGTACATGTTTTTAAATGGTTTATATATATATATATATATATATATATATATATATATATATATATATATATATATATATATATATATATATATATATATATATATATATATATATATATATATATATACGTATATATATATACGCCAAATGTGAAATGTCAGAAGTCTTTGTGAGTGTATGTTGCAAATAAAATTTCCCTATGGGGACAAATAAAGACATTTGCTGCTTGTTCAAACTACTTATTTGTTATGGGTTAAGCCAACACAATTCTTAAGTTTATTGTTGGGACAACTTAACTGTTTTATGTTTAATTTTTAACCACTTTTTGTTGGGACAACACAGAGTTTAGTTGACTTTACTTTAAAAAGTGATTAAATCCATTGCCTTAGAATTATTAAGTAAATAGACTATATGCCTAATTAAAACAAATTTAAGTTACAAAAGAATGACTTACTTTTTTAATGTAAAATCAACTTGTCACTTTTAAGGTTATAAATTTATTCACTTGCATTTTTTTACAGTCTACACTATAAAATGCTGGGTTTCACACAATCCATTTGAGTTAAAGCAACATGAGGGAATTAAATTAGCTTTTCAGTTTTTTACAAATTTAAGTGGATTGAAAATCAAACGATTAAGTTGTCCCCAAAAAACTCAAGAATTGTGTTATTTAGCTCATTTTAAATAAGTAGTTTGAACAAACAGTCATGTGTGAGTGTGAAGCAAAACGAATGAAAGTATATTGTCTGTTTTGTTTTTTATAAACAAACCTATTCTACCCCATTCTTATTCAAATATATAAAACAACAAGTGATAATGCTACATTTAGCAGTAGTTTGAAGGATATTGAATCTAAAATGATGATTCTTACACTAAATATGCCTGAATTATTTTTTAATATATAATCTATTGTTACACCCAATGGAATTTTTGTGGGCGTCTTCTGACAGTCATGATAAAAAATGTTACAAAATGCATGATTCATTATTATTTTATTTTTAAATCAGAAAGATAATACTACAAAGTAGACATTCTAATTTAAAGGAAAAAGAAATTAAGAAAAAAATCTTGCTAATATCTTGTAATAATTATTTTAAAAGATTAGCAGCTGGTTTTATACATATATTTACAGCACTGAAGTTCAACGCATTACATTTAGCCGCACATAAAAATTAATCAAAACAAAAGAAAATAGCTGCTTATTATATAAAAAGCAGCCCAGCATGCGTGTGTGTGTGTGTGTGTGTGTGTGTAAATCTGGCTAGAAGCAAAACCTCCCCAGATTTTTGCAGCAAACCAAATTTAAATATTAATGAGTAAATAAACGTTACAGTAAGTGATGCATATTATATTTGCTTAATTATACACAAACAAATAGTTGGCTAAAAAGAAACCTCTTGAGAATGGCTTCACGCTGCTTTTTTATTGAATGTTTCAACAATGTGCAGCGAATCAGCTTATCGAAACAAGTAAAAACAGACACTAATCGGAAGCAGATCATTAACTCAGACTAAATCCAGTCGATTAAATCACAGCGAATGATATAAAAATGTCTCTGTTTTGCGTTTAACGAATGACTCTTTGCATAAGGACTGTAATTATTTGCTCAAATAGGACCTGAGGGATTATTTTATGTGCATGTCTCTTCTGCTAAAGCCACTTGAAATGGGAACAGTAAGCCAAAAAAAAAAAAAAAAAAAAAAATCCTGCAACCCATTTGCTTCACGCAGGGCTCTGGTGCACATTGACCAAACTTAATCAAAGCCTCCAATAGGACAGAATGGTTCATGAACATTGTGTAATTTTAAGACATGGGCGAATTACAGGTCATTATATAGCAGATAAAGGTGCCTGAGGTGTCAAACATTCATCTTAAATCCTGATTTGCATCCATATTATGGACAGATATGAGTACACCCCTCACAAATCCCTTTCTTTAGAATAATATTTTCTATAGGAAGCTTTACAATATTATATTTGTGCATGTACATAAGATTAGTCAGCCCTGAAGCCAAATATGGAGCTAATCTAACTAAATAACATGATAATGGGAAAAATATTAAATAAAACATTTTAAAAAGAGCAAAATTCAAGAGAAACAAAAAGATTTATATAAAATTGTACTTTGTATTTTTGTTTCCAGTATTTCACATGAATTTAAATGGATTATCTTTTTATTTATAAAGATGTTCGGCGACTAAAATATCATTTTAATAAATATATCCATTTAATAAATCTGTTTTGTTCAAATGCACCAAAATACATAGCCTATATTCACTGAGAAATGGATAAAAATATTCAGTTATAAAATATATTGAGCACTGTATCATGCGATGAAAGTTACATGCGTTTCACATCTATGAAATAATTCATATTTCCATAAAAAGCCTTTAACGTTGCTTTACAAAAGCCCTTATTTTATGAGTGCTTCACTTACTGTAATGCACATTCATATTATCAGGTCATTAGGCTTCAAATTTGAGATCATTATAGCAAATAGTGAGATCTAGCAGTGACTGAGATGCCAAATATTCATCTTAAATCCTGATTTGCATCCATATTAGGGACATAACATATATGAGTACACCCCTCACAAATCCCTCCTTTAGATTAATATTTTCTACAGGAAACTTTACAATATAGTATTTGTGCATATACATTAGATTAGTCAGCCCTGAAGCCAAATCTGGAGCTAATCTAACTAAATAACTTATGACAATAGGAAATATATTAAATAAAAAAATGTAAACAAGCGAAATCTGAGAGAAACAAAAAAATGTATATAAAATTTGTCGTTTGTAATTTTTTTTCCCAGTATTTCCCGGTATTAATTTAAATTGATTATCTTTGTATTTATAAAGATGTTCGGTGACTAAAATATAATTTTAATAAATATATCAGTTTAATAAATCTGCTTTGTTCCAATAAACCAAAATATATAGCCTATGTTCATTGAGAAATTGATAAAAATATTCATTTATAAAATATGTTGAGCACTGTTTCATACGATGAAAGTTACATGCATTTCACATCTATGAAATAATTCATATTTCCACGAAGAACCTTTAACATTGATTTCCAAAAGCCCCTATTTTTAAGAGTGCTTCACTTACTGTAATGCACATTCATATTATCAGGTCATTAGGCTTCAAATTTGAAGTCATTATAGCAAATAGTGAGATCTAGCAGTGACTGAGATGCCAAACATTAATCTTAAAGCCTGATATCCATTCATATAAATGCATTTAATTCAATTAAATTTATATGCAATTAAGATATAACGTTACATTAATTTCTAATGTCTGTATAATTAGAAAAAAATCTTCACACATGGGCGAAAAAAATGAAATGTTCACAGAAATGTGGTTCTTCTTCAACCAAAAGTGTTCTTCCTTCTGTACATTTTTGGTGTATAGTTTTGTTTACACTTTAAAAAAAATCCTTGTTGCCTTACATTTTAAAGCTGGATCAAATTAACGTTATGAGTCAATTGAACTTATATTATGTTAAACTGACTGAAAACAGCTTGAGTAACAAATAAAATTAAGTTGGAACATGATTAACTTTGTTTAATAAGTTACAATGACCTTAAAGCATATGCTGTCAGGACTAAGTGATCATATTTTTTTTACAGTTTGGGATCTGTGGCTTATTTAATATGATGATTTATATACAATTTATTTATTTATATATATTATTATATATATTTGAGGTCATTACAGCAAACAAAGGTGACATATGTTAAGTTTAAAACTTGATACGCATCCATATATATGCATCTTATCCAAAGCACTTACATATATGGTTAGAATTATGTCTAACATTCATTTCCATTGCACAAAATGGTCTATTTAATGAAAAAAATGTTTTTACTATGATAAGTTCATTATTAAACGTTAAAAATGATACTTTGGCTCTTTATAAGAAAAAGTTTGGACACCCCTGATCTAAAGAAACAATCAAGACCTGTCTTATGACATTACGCAGAACTAATCATGTAATCGTCATATCTGATCGTTTTACTGTATATGGTTTGGACTATCAGGATTATTTTTTGCCATTTCTGTTGTTTATCTAACAGAAGAGATGGTTTATTTGTATTACTCATTTTATTTGTATTTTCTGGGAGAGGACTAGACACTTGAAGACTTGTGTTTTGTGCGTCTAATGTCTTATGCTGCTATGGTGCTCATTTGTTGTTACTATATGTACGTTTTTGTGTGGCACGAAAGAGGACTCTTGACTGCAAAACAAATTACCTTTTGGTACAAATAAAGTAATCTAAACTGACCTATCAAAAGCAATTAGCCCTTTTAAATAGTTCAAAATAATTTTTGACCACAAGGTGGCGCTAGCATTTGTAAAATATAGCATTTTTACGACAAATTGGCCAACATGGCTAAAATAGCTAACATTTGATTCAATGTACTTTTTAATATTTTGACTGAATCATACAAAATGTACAATACCATTTACACAGTGTAAAAAATCTGGGTTCTACACAATCAATTGTTGGGGCAACATAAAGGAAATAAGTTCTCTTATACGTTTTTACTAATTTTAGTGGATTGAACATAAAACAATTAAGTTGTCCACAAAAAAAATCAAGGATTGTGCTGTTACAGCTCATTCTAAATAATTAGTTTGAACAAATAGCTTTAAACGCATGCAATTGTTTAGGTTTATAATATTGACCTTACTCTTTACATACTGTAAAAAACTTCAAGAGTTCACACTTAGATATTGCTTGATAATAATAGCAGGTTTGGCATGTTTTCCCAGGAGAGAACCCTGAGCTCAGAGATAATTGAGCCCCGGGCTCCCGCCCGGTCAATGAGCATGTAAGGGGGTACGAGATCAGGGATTTCTTGAGAGCTCCCCCTTGTAAAGGAGGAAAGGGGGAAATGGAGTGTGTGTGTGTGTGTGGGGGGGGGGGGGGGGGGGGGGGGGGGGGGGGGAAGGGGGGGGGGGTGAGAGATTCAGATGAGAGACCAGCCGTGATCAATCATATCAGATGTCCTCTCGAAATTAGTTTGTGAAACTTCACGTAATGACAAAAAGTAAAGACAACGAATATTTTTTATGTTGCTTTAACATATTTAAATCGGGTTTTGAATAATTTTTACAAATTTTAATAATCTAAATCTAATCATTTTTAAAATAACCTAATATGTTTAGTTAATTCGATTGATGTAAGTTGAGAAGACTAGAAAAGTTTATTTGATTCAACTAAACATTTTTTTACAGTGTAAGAGCGAACGCAGCCAATGGAACCTAACTGGTGACCTAACACTTTCTGTCTCATTCACATCCATTGATTTTCAGCTGGAAAAAACTGCTTGTTATACTGCTTGTTGAGGTTTTTCTTATTGTATTACTTTTATTGGTACTTATTGTCATAAACACACTTGTTTGTACACTGTAAACAAAATATATGATCAATAAGTCAAGACAACATATGTTTTAGTTCATTTTAACTTAATAAACTAAGTTAATCATGTTTTATGAGTTATGCAAGCTGATTTGTCAGTTTATGTTTTTAACTGTATTTTTATTAAAGTTTTTATAAACGTAGTATAAACAACATTCACTTAGAATGTTTACATTCCAAAAAAAAAACAATTAGATAAAAAAATTATAATAGTTAAATTATAATAATAAATAAATAATAGTGACAGCTTTAAAAAGATTTTTTTTTTTTTTAAAAGTAAAAAAGTAAATGAATAAATAAAGGCAATACCTACAACAAAGCCCCTGACAGCATTTCAAAGATCAAGTAAATATGTTTCGATTAATGCCCAGGTCTGTTGGATAATGTCTGACTTCAACTGCAAATCTGCAGTCAGTTTCTCAAATCAGTTAAAGTCAGAATTATTAAACCCCCTTTTGAATTTTTTTTCTTTTTTAAATATTTCCCAAATGATGTTTGCCAGAGCAAGGAAATTTTCACAGTGTGTCTGATAATATTTTTTCTTCTAGTGAAAGTCTTATTTTTTTATTTTGGCTAGAATAAAAGCAGTTTTTAATTTTTTAAAAACCAATTTAAGGTCAAAATTATTAGCCCCTTAAGGATTTTTTTTTTCAATAGTGTACACAACAAACCATTGTTATACAATAACTTGCTTAATTACCTTAACCTGCCTAGTTAACCTAATTAATCTAGTTAAACCTTTAAATGTCACTTTAAGCTGTATAGAAGTGTCTTGAAAAATATCTAGTCAAATATTATTTACTGTCATCATGGCAAAGAGAAAAGAAATCAGTTATTAGAAATGAGTTATTAAAACTGTTATGTGTAGAAATAAAAAAATTCTCTTCGTTAAACAGAAATTGAAGGAAAAAATAAACAGAGCTAATAAACAAACAGGGGGGCTAATAATTCAACTGTATATATCTGATTCAGCCTCTGTGTCCATTCTGTCAAAGTAGGTCAGCGGGTCTTCATCCAGTTCACTGTAATTATCTTCCTAGCTGTTGGTAATAATATATGGATTTAAGTGAGTTTAATATAATATAAGTTCAAATTAAATTATTCAGCTTAAAATTTTAAGGCAACCAGTATTTATTTACACCATAGAGATAGTAGTTTGACCATTTTCAGCTAATTGTTATTCCTAGTAATTACTCCAATAGGAAAAATGAATCAGAAATCCTAAAAACAACCACAGAAAGAAGCTTGCTTCCTTGTAGCAGAATAAAGTGAATAGTATGCACATTTTTTAAAGGGCTTTGTATTGGCATCAACTTTTAACATCCAATTTTAATTTCCATGGCACAAAAATGCTATGTATAATACAAAAAGCTTCTAAGATTATTGAAATATCCTTCGCACTGAGAAATATGATTATTTTAGGAGCCATTATTACATTAGGGAACCCAAAATTGTCCACGGTGAAAAGCTCCTTTATTATTAGGAGTGTATAACAGAGCACTGTGTCTATGTGTGTGTTTTAGCACAAGATTCATATCCTCCGATCATTGGCTCCAAGACCTGGACTGGGGTGTCTCGGATAAGAACGACACCGGGCTGATATGATTAAATGTGCATTAACCAAAAGCATGTCGCCAACATATATAGCCTGCTGTGTTTTATTCAACATGCACAAACTGAATATCCATATATATATTGTGGTTGTGACTAAACAAATGTACAGATGCCAAGGAAAAACACGATGCCAGCTGACACGCAGCGTGCATCGAAATCATGCTGTGTGTAGGAGGCCACTTTACATTACAAACATTAATTGCGTGTTTTTTAACCTTCGCAGTCTTCCTGGCTTGCTGATGTTGTGTCATCTATTTATGGTGGTGAGCTAATCAGCCAAACAAGCAAACAAATAAACAAACCGTCAAATAAAGAATCAATTCTGAGTAATCATTAAGATTTATGCTGCTGGTATGGGGTGGAAAGAGGTTCAAACGGCTGAAAGGTGGTTTTGCTGGCTTTAAGTAGCCTCGCACATGTGTGTCAGGTAGATTTCTGTGCATAATTATTATTTTGTGCTAGTTTAACATATTATTTTTTATTTTAGCTCATTTTAAAATAGAAATTAATTACATTTAACACTAAAAATGAAATTAAAATTGTTCAGCCTACTCAACCATATCTATCTATCTATCTATCTATCTATCTATCTATCTATCTATCTATCTATCTATCTATCTATCTATCTATCTATCTAGGATCTATCTATCGGATTAAAATTGTACATTTATAATGAAAATTAATTCATTTATGTTTATTAAGTCATTATTAAAACATTTACAGATTATCCAAATGTATTTATTGTTTATTTATTATATTTACAAACTTTAACCTAAATAAAATTCAGCCTTTTGTCATTTATATTTAGATAAATACACTGTGAGAATGATACAGTAACAATAAAGAAACGTTGTGCAATCATTACTTGCAATAATATTAGAAATAATAATAAATCAACAACAAGTACTACTAATAATTATTATTATTTTTACTCTATTTTAATATAAAAATGTATATACTAAATAATTGAATAATTAAAAATAATAAAATATCCTGAGCTGTTTTCTTTAACTGATAATTATGTACAGATACAGCTCAGGATATTTTATTATTTTTAATTATTCAATTATTATTCTTATAATATTTTATTATAAAAATGTACATTTAACACTTAACAACATTAAACATAAATTAACATTTAACAATGTAATTACATTTAACACTAAAAATGAAATAAAAAATGTTCAGCCCACTCAACCATATCTATCTATCTATCTATCTATCTATCTATCTATCTATCTATCTATCTATCTATCTATCTATCTATCTATCTATCTATCTATCTATCAGATTAAAATTGTATATTTATTATAGATCATCCATGAAAATAAATTAATTTCTTTTTATGAAGTCATTATTAAGTCATTATTAAAACGTTTACAGATTATCCAAATGTATTTATTGTTTATTTATTATATTTACAAACATTAACCTAAATAAAATTCAGCCTTTTGTCATTTATATTTATATAAATACACTGTGAAAAAGATACAGTAACAATAAAGAAATGTTGTGCAATCATTACCTGCAATAATAATAGAAAAAATAATAAATAAACAACAACAAGTACCACTAATAATTATTATTATTTATATTTATTTATAATTTATATTTTTTATTTATATCCTTCATTATTTATTATATTTTAAATAAAAATATATATATATATAATAAATAATTTAATAATTAAACATAATAAAATATCCTGAGCTGTATTCCTTAACTGATAATTATGTTCAGATACAGCTTGGGATATTTTATTATTTTGAATTATTAAATTATTATTCTTACTATATTTTTAATTTAAATATATATATATATATATATATATATATATATATATATATATATATATATATATATATATATATATATATATATATATATATATATATATATATATATATATAATTTAAGAATTAAAAATGATAAAATATCCAGAGCTGCTTTCTTTAACTGGTAATTATGTACAAATACAGTTTTTAACTATATACATTGTATTCCATTAATAATTAATGCTCTCATTTGCTTTATATATTTTACCTCATGCTATCATGATTAACACAGAGATCAGACTAGTCTGCAGACTGATTTTGGAATGAATCTGTGCACATTCAGCTGATCAGAACACAACAAACCTCCAAAGACCCTCTAAACCATCATATCCAGTCACGTAAATAATCCTAAACAATCTTAAACGACCAAACCCACTCCGATCTAATGACTCCATCTCTCTGTCGCTCTTTTATTCCCTCCAGCAATGTACCCAAGAAACCTCGAGTGACTTTTATTATGAAAGTCGACTCACATCTTTCGCCAGCCCCGCGGTGACGTCAGTCGGATCGGCTAAATTGACAGGCCACCTGCAGGGATGCAGCAAGGCTTTAAAGGGACAGGCGTCGGATGCATGGGATGCTTTTGTTACGGCACATGGCGAGAAGAAGACGGGGCTGTCATCTCCAGCGAAGCGTCCTCCGCAAACGCACGTAAGACATCCTTCATTTCGACTCTCTCTGTCACTGAAAAACAGCTTTTTCGAAAGGTTTAGCAAAGACGGTGTCAAGTGCAAAGAAAGTGGTGAGGATGGAGTTCATATGAGATTTTATTTTTGTTGTAATTTAATATTTTTTTTAGCAAACAACGCCCTTACGCGTTCGGATTTATGTGGTGTTTCTTTAATAAATCTGTTATATTTCTATTTAACCGCTACTAAATTGGAATTGCTAACAATAAATTAATAAATAAATGTGTGTAGAATATAAAACGCACAAATCGCGATGTCAGCTCTGAATGCTTTTGATCATACTAAAATAAAATGTGTGCGTGTGTGTTGTAGGGAAAGTTGCATCAAGTGCTGATAATCCTGATCAACAGGTGACAAGAGCATCAGCACGTCTCCTCCAAGTCCCTTAGATGTAATTTCACAGGATTTTAGGGATGAATGCACCACGATTCATGAATGCTCCTCTGATTTTTCTCCATTTAAAAAAAAAAAAACATCCTCACGATCCAAAATGATGGCGTTTTTCATTATTTCTAAATCTCTCATTCCATCAAAATAACCTCTCTGTCCCTCTCTAAGTCAATATGCTTTTTTTTTTTTTTGCAAAACATCTATTGATTATAGGGAGAGGAGCTCCTTGGAGATCCGCAATTCCCCAGCTGCTGTGTTGAGCGAATGACTACAATTAGATTTGGAGAGCTGTTTATTATAGTTATCCTTGGCAAATCCAATATCGGAGCAGTCCTCGACATCCTCATCTTTCTAATCATATAGAGGTGGTCCTGGTGGCCTTTCCTCAACGTTTAGCTCCGATGTATTCCGGTGGCAATTTAATGCAATGAAGTGACATGCTCTCCTGGCTGAACTCCAGCCCTCAGGGAGGGGGAGGGTGGGGGGGAAGATGTGAATTCGCACATCTCCAGGTGGGCTTGTGTGTGTGTGTATGTGGAAATCTCGTTCAGTATGCTGAGGGGATGGATGGGGGGGGGGGGGGTGGCTTGCTTATAGAGATATCTGGTCGTTTGTTCGCTCTCGTTTCGACTGGGTTTCTTATGTGGAACACAAAATGTGGAGAAAAGGACTGACAGTCTCTGTTAGATTTCAGCGCTTTGTAGAGTGAAAATGAATAGACTCCGAGGTCACCATTTTTGTCTTTTTTTTTTCTCCATAGAAACAGGAAAATGGGTTGAGGCAAGAAGAATGGTAGAATTGTCATGTTTACAGTGTGTGTGTGTGTGTGTGTGTGTGTGTGTGTGTGTGTGTGTGTGTGTATTCAGTTTTTCTACTTAAAATACTATTTTTATCTGTAATTGTGTCATTTTCTTGCCATTTCTAAGTGAAAACTCCCATCATTTTTAAGAATGGATCAGCTAGAAATTCTCAGAATTTTTTGTTCAGTATAAATATACCAAAAAAATCATTTATTGCTTTTATTTAATGATTTTTTTTTGTCATTTTAAATTGACTACCAAAATGCTATCAAAGAAAATCCTGCACCAATTTCTTCTACAGCTAGATAGATGCAAAAATCATTTGTTTTCCCAATACTGATCTATTTTTTAATCACTTACAGCACACACACACATACAAACAAAACCCTTAAAGCATCTGCAAACTGTAGCTCAGCAAATATAAGTACACCCCTCACAAATGTTTAGTAGGTAGCTATACAATATTATATTTGTGCATATACATTAGATTAGTCAGTACTTTAGCCAAATCTGGAGCTAATCTAACAAAATAATTAACGATAACGGTCCAAAAACTAGTACAGCTAAATTTATGTTATAGAAAAATATTAAAATGAAAATTTAAAAAGAGGAAAAATCAAGAGAATTGAAAAATTGTAAAATTGAAAATTTTGTGGGTTGTAATTTCTTTTTCTTCGCAATATTTTGCTTGAATTTAATTGAATTTTTTCAATTTCTAAATATGTTTGGTGACTAAAACATTATTTTAATAAATATATCAGTTTAATAAATCTGTTTTGATTAAATTAACCAAAAGCATTGCCTATATTCAATGAGAAATGGATAAAAATACTCCATTATGCTGAGCATTGTATTTATAGTAAACAAAAATGCTAAAAAAGCTATTCTTCGCTTTAAAAAAAAAAGCCCATCTGATGTCATTTTCCTGAAGCAGAACGCAAAACAAATGCATCAAGGAGGTGGATGAACTCTTGAAAACACTGAAAACAGCGTGTTCAAATGCCCACTCGCTAAAAGATATGCGAGGAAAAGGGCGCATATAATTAGCTTCCGCCGGATATGTGCTAGGCGTCTGCGCTTCAATCAATTTCAGCACCACAGTGTTGGACAGCTCCCAGTGTCACCGCACACAACGAGCGAGTCAATGGCAATCATTTCCAACAGCACGGGATCAGCCCCGGGGACAATTTAGCAAATGAATGATTTATTTGGTAGCATACGCAACTCGTGTTAAAGCCTCCCTGAGCAAATCGCAGTTTGACCCTCAAGTGTTAGCTTTTAGTTGGTGAAGGTATATAATTATTGGTGTGTATACAGTGATCAGCATATATGAGTACACCCCCATTTTGAAAATGAATATTTCAATCTATTTCTCAGTGAATATGGGTAAAATATATTGGTGCAATTGAACAGAACAGATTTAATAAATGGATAAATTTATTAAAATAATATTTTAGTCACCGAACATGGAAACGGAAAGATAATACTTTAAATTCATGCAAATACAAACTAAAAATTGTAACAAAATTTGATAGATTTTTCTGTCTTTTGATTTTTGCTATTTTTGAACATTTGTTTTTAATATTTTTCCCTAACGTATACATTTGTGCTACTAATTTTTGAACCATTATTGTAAGTTATTTAGTTAGATTAGCTCTAGATATAGCTTAAGTACTGACTAATGTAATGTATATGCACAAATATAATATTGTAAAGCATCCTATGGAAATTATTAATTTTAAATGAGAGATTTGTGTGTGTGTGTGTGGGGGGGGGTCTGTTCTCATATATGCTGAGCACTGTAGATCAAGGTGCTATTTAGTGCATTAAAATGCTAGAATATTCCAACCTACTAACTAAAAATCAAATATTAATCGTTCCTTTCACATTTTTTTAAGCAGTGAGACATTATTTACTCCCTAAAACCAAATCTAAATGAGTGTTGTTGAGCACACAATGGAGAAAAAAAAAGTCCAAAAAGCTTTTTTCCCCCCTCTCTTACATGAACATTAGTTAGACTGAGCTGTGGGCTGGTTAATCTAGTCAGAATGAATTATTTCTTGCGTGGGGCTTAGTGACGAACCTCTGAAGCACTGAACAGATGTTCTCAACCACCTGTTAGATGCTGACGCGTTCAAAGTGCATATTGCGAGATCCTTAAAAACGATTGCGCTGTTGTCTCTCGATGATGCACAGATAAACCGAACGCAGGGATGTTCTGTGCAGTGTTGACAACCACTTTTCATTACAAATATAATAAATACATGACGTTATCTGGCAGGAAATTAAATTAAGTATGCTGTGTGTAATTACGCTTGGTCACCCTTTAAGTCCTGTCTGATTTATAGACATACATTATGTGTGTAGGAGAGACAGGGGAGTTGTAACACCATCGGTTTAACCAATTGGTAATTATATTATATAAAGCATCAGTCTTGGTATAGGTGTCTACACTTTTTTTTTTTTTTTTTTACTGTGTTAGTGTAACTACACATATAATGCTAATTAACTAAATGTTTTTGCTATATAGTGAGGATTATTGTGAAGTTTGGGTTTATAACTAAGGAACATAAGGGCACAATAAAATATAAGTGTTTTTCTTGATGAGGACAAATTTTCAGGTAAGAAATCAGCAGGTTTGATGTATTCAACTTGATCTTAAACTATAAATGTACTGCACAGACAGGGAGAGTTGTAACTTCACTTTAACGTGATGAATACACAATATATAGTAATTCAGCATATATTTAATGCCTTTCATTAGCTTTTTATAAACAAAAAAATGTTTAAAATGAACTATTTTCATCAAGTATGTTAGAGTACTGTCGTGCACGTTGGGGTTTTCTATTAACGTTACAGAGATATGTTGTAACATCACTTCTGGCATCATTTTACATCATTATACTTAAGTTGTCCATTTCAGTACTACTTTAGGTTGTAGAATATGCAAATTAGAATACCATATTAACGTTTCACACATAGGCTACGTTAAAAACACCACATAACTTGCGTTTAACAACGTGTTACACTCCTCAGACTGACGTACACACCTAAATGTAAACAAAAATCTGTGTCATGCAAATAAAGCTTGATTTTAACCGAACTAAACAAGTTTAATGGCTCGTAAATTGACAAAAACGCACACATACAGCATTAGTAGATGACAAACAGCGAAGTTATCGATAATCCCTCGCTGTTTTATCACAACTCATTGATCACGTGCGGTCGCTGTGGAAGTGCGCGCGAGCAGGAGGAGGTGACAGGTTGTCTGTGAGCGTCGTGATGACACATTTACATGGAAAAACACTTCCAGAAATGGCAGCCCAAATGGTTCGGTGCGTGTCGCGGGCACTTCGCAAGCAAGAAGAATAAAAAAAAAAATCATTCAGAGCAGGTGTTCAAACAAGAGGATATGCGCAATTAATGCAATTAGATGCAGCTTGGTTACCAAAATACTGGAGTAGGTCGGAGTAAAATACAATGTGTTGACTTTTCACTCGTCGCCAGAGACACTAAACTAAACGCTTATCGATGTTTTTAGTAAGGTAAAGCCCATTTAAAATGTCAGACAAACTGTAAATGTGTTTAAACATCTGTAACACGGTGTTTTCTTTAAGCATGACACGTTTCAGAGTTTGGTTACCAAAATACTGGAGTAGGTCGGAGTAAAATACTCGTGAGACACTAAACTAATCGCTTATTGGTGTTTTTAGTAAGTGAATCCGTTAAAAAAGTATCAAGACAAACTGTAAATGTGTTTAAACCTCTGCAACACGGTGTTCTCTTTAAGCATGGCACGTTTCAGAGATAGTGAGCAATATACTGGAGTAGGTCGGAGTAAAATTGATTTCACTCGTCACCAGAGACACTAAAATAAATGCTTATCGATGTTTTTAGTCAGGTAAAGTCCATTTTAAGTGTCAGACAATCTGTAAATGTGTTTAAACATCGGTAACACAGTGTTTTCTTAAAGCATTACACGTTTCAGAGTTTGAATGTCAAATTCTATTGAATATTGACCATTGTCATATCTGTCGGTTAGAAATGTAGGCCTACAGTTATCACTAAACTAACACATTTTGGTTGACACTGAGTGTTTTTTCCCTTAACAGGATAGTAGCATTAGCAGAAAACTATAGTGAAAATTGGTGACCCTATGGCACAAATGTAATTAAAAAACTGTAAATCAAATGGCATACAGAAAACAACAACTCATGCTCTGAACACTGTATTATTTTATGTTTAAGAAGCAGGTGTATATTATTAGTTATTACCTTACTTGACTGCTTGGTTGGCTGATTGATTACATTAATAAATTAAATACTGTATGTCAGGTTAAAAGTTTTTTTTTTTTTTTTCATATTAGAAATCAAAGTTGTTGTTTTTTTCAGAGGAGGGTTATGAAAATATACCAAAAAGTTATTTCATAGAGTATAAATTTAATATAATCAGACATATGTATGCATTTTGTGTCCCTCAGTATAGATTAATAAAACTATTGAAGAATAATAATTCAGTGCATGTGTAGAAACTCATCATAAGGGAAAAAATAGCATATTGTAATAGAAATCTACAGATACAAATTGATAAAGAGCGATTCAAAGAAACATTTAGAAGTGTAATCTGAGTGTTTTCTTTTGATTAGGCTAAAAAAGCAATATAATAAATGCCTAAAATCTCAATTTTCCATTTTTGCCTGCAGTGTCTCGCCTTAAGATGAAACCATGTGAACATACAAAATTTAAATAGCCACCTTAATTACTTAATCACAGATTACAAAGCATTTGGTTTCACATTTGACTGGTCTGTAAAACCTGCACACTTTCAATCAAGATAATAGTGGTCGAGTACGATAGAGATTTCAGGCCATTTTCTAATCGCTAAAACTGACAGTGTTACAACTCCCCTAGTGTTACAGCACTCCCCCAAATCCAATATCAAATAACAGCTGTGCAAATACATATAAATCCTAAAAGAGCCTCCGCTTGCTCAGCTCCCCAGTGGTAGCAGGTTCCTCCTAGACAGTGTTTGAGTTCGCAGCGCTGCGCATTTGAACTGTTTCTCTGAATTGGATTGGATCTTCAGGGACCTTTCGGGCTCCTCTTGTTAGTGTTTATATTTCGGAGCAATACTAGTGTAATACTGTGGATTCTACTGAAGCATCATCAGGACCTCAAGGGCCTTTTAACGCCGCCGTTTTCACGTTGGCCTCTAACCTTGAAGATGGCGATGCATGTTTTTTTTTTTTTTCAGCGAGTAGTTTGGACATCAAAACGTGAGAGAATCTCGAATGAGTGATGGCCATTTGTGGCTGCGTTTGAAGTGTGAATCAGGCAGTGCCAGTGACAGTCTAGCGGTGGGGGGACGTGAGGGTGGATGTGGAGCTGTGGAGCAGCTGTCCAATGGGGGACCGCAGGCCAAGAGGCCGCAAAACATATCCGCTGGTATAGGAGGAAGAAAATGGTAGAGATTTACTCATTTCTGAGAACGATCTTCTTTGCCAAGTAGAAATTTTTATTTAATACAGTAATAAATTAGCAAATTAATTATTTGGCAAAACCAAAAAATACTTTATTATTTTCAAATGTTTTTTTTTTCAGTGTAAATGGTTATATATATATATTAGGTATTTACACTGGGAAATAAGTATAACGTTTACAAATATATATTTAAATTGTTGTTGGCAGTGAGATCAAATGACTTGTACAAGTTATTAATTTAATTAATATAATAAATAAAAACCTTTAAATTGTTGCTGACTTTATAATCAAATGACTTATACACAATATTAATTTAAAATGTATCAAAGTAAAGGTAAAAAAAATAAATACATTTTGGCTAGCAGTTGAAGAACTTTTAAATAATAAATAATATTAATAAATTAAAAAACAGGAATTTATCAAATAATGTCCACTGATTATTAAATAAATAAACGTAATAACCAGCAGACATTATTTGATAAATTCTTAATAAATTATTAATATTATTTATTTTTTATAAAATTATTAAATGAATTACTTAATAAATTACTTAAAATAAATACTTAAAAATATTTTTAAAAATTAATGACAATTTTTTTTTTACACCATTGCTTATTGTATAATTAAAATGCCTGTAAGTGGTATTCATTTAAAATTTATTAAAATTAATGAAAGTCAAGTTCAATCTTGTAAAACTGATTGAACTACTGTTAAAAAACATTGTTGACTCTACATTTTTATTTTTTAACTTAACATAATTTAGTTGATTTTAATCCAGTCTGACAGATTTTTTTTTTTTTAACGTTTTGGCAAACTTTGAATTCATATAAAGTCGTACAATCCAATTCATATGAAAATGTATGATTTTTTAAACCAAAAACATCAATTCTCCCCTCTAAACACAAATGGGCTGTGAGCAGATTGTACAAATGATATACAGTTTAAATCAGAATTATTTAACCCCCTTTGAAATCTGTTTTTCTTGTTAAAATATTTCCTAAATGATGTTTAACAGAGCAAGGAAATTTTCACAGTATGCCTGATAATATTTTTTCTTCTGGAGAAAGTATTATTTGTTTTATTTCAGCTGTATAGGTGACAATTTTATACAAATTAGCCACTGATCCAGCACAATATAGACAGATTTAGGAATTGCTATGAGATCGCATTGTTGAAAAAAGTTGCTTAAAATAAATAATAAAAAACCATCTGTTGCCTTAACTTCATTTTGACAGTGACTAGTGATCCTACAAAAACCTTCAGTGAAGTCTAATCTCCTCACGTTTCCAACCATCTCGTTCCGAATGCAAATATTTTCCGGTCTCAAAACCAATACTTATTCATGGTCCACTGTGTCATTCGCCTCCACGGAGAGCTAAGCTCGTGGATCCCAAGGGTACGTAGGCTAAGAAGCTCGGCTTTCCTCTGTTAGGCCGTGCAATTGAATTACAAAGCAGGAAGTGAGCAGGACTGAGATTGTGCACAGCAGGGTTCGAGATGGCGTATGTATGCTGTGCAAATCAGAGCACGTCTCGGGAGAGATATCGCTGTATGTATTTTTTGTGCGTTTTAATTACAGATAAACATCGACCACGGATGCGAGTCGATATGTGCATTTATCCATTATGCAAGCATGACAATTCCTGCGTTTCCTTTCAGGTCTGCGCTGAATAACTGTGGGGAGAAGAGCAATGACATCATCTGCCGGTGGTTGTGGGTGAGTATTTGTTTTTTTTTAACAACAAAACAAAGATTTAAGTGTAGTTACAATATTGGACGATAAGTGTGTGCATATTGGATTTGGTATCGGCCGATATTGAATATTGAAACTACCAATATTAGAAGTAAAAATAATAAGAACACACAGTTTTTTTTTTTATGCACCCACACAAACGCACACATATATGTACATATTAGGGCTGCACGATATTGTAAAAATCGAACATTGCTATATTTTGTTATTCTGCAATATATTTTGCGATATGAATACAATTTCACCCGATGATTTGAATATCTTTATTTGTAAAGAATTAATATTTTTAGATTCTGTGGTGGGAGTGCACCTGCATAAAATCTAATAAACGATCTACAAGCATAGATAAATAAAATAGAGAAAAATATACAATTGAAACAAACAGGGTTTCAATGTTTTCAGAGTCTAACAGTATTCAGGTACAGTAATTGAATAATAAAAATAAAAATGTATCATTATTAAACAAACAATTCAAATCAATATAGTCACAGGCCTCAAACACATGCAAATGATGAATTATAATACAAACTCATAAACTGAATATATACACACACATATACATACATACATACATACATACATATAGACACACACATATATATATATATATATATATATATATATATATATATATATATATATACATACATACATACATACATACATACATACATACATACATACATACATACATACATACATACATACATACATACATACACACACATATATATATACATACATACATACATACATACATACATACATACATACATACATGCATACATACATACGCACACACACACACACACACACACACACACAAGCAGTATTATTTATTCTAAAAATGAATTGCACTGTTAACTGTGATACTTGACAAACACCAAAATGATTATCCATGTTTTATACTGTATACTTATAATGTTGTCTTATCTTTATTTATTATACACAAACACACACACAAATCTACTATATTAACTGTACTACTATTTAAACTATATACACATACATTATCAGTAATGTATTCAAATTATGGTTGTGCGATTTGGGGAAAAACATCTAATTGTGTTTTTTTTTTTTGTAATGACTGATATTACGGTTTAATTTTGTAGTCAAGCTTCAGTTCAATAACCTGTAAGCTGTGGCAGAAATGACGTCTTAAAAATGACCTGTTTTTGTTTGGTGTCAGTGCCTTTGAAACCAAAATATTCCCGTATTACTAATGCTGTTTTTCTTTGATATTAATTTGTCTATTAATGCTTCTGAAGCAGCAGACGCCATAACCCCACTTGTCAGCGCTTTCATGTTTGTTTTCTTTTTTTTTTATTGTGGCCATAGTTTGATTGCTTAATTCTGATTGGGCAGAACGAAAGTGTGGTTGCACAACTGGCTAGTAAGACACACAGCCGGCAGTCATGCATTTGCTTAGGGTGGGGGTAATTATATATATATTTCATATCTAAATATATATTTCATATTGCAGCCTCATGCGATTAACTAATCGCAACATTTAAAATTTTGATTGCGATTCGATTTCGATTAATCAAACAGCCCTAATTAAAATAGAACAAATTTTAATTTAGGTAATTTCCAACATTGTCCTTTTGAATAATTGTAGTCGAGCATATTAAATATAAAAACAAACGATATTAGAATATTAAAAGTAAAAATAATAAGTGTTACACACACACACACACACACACACACACTGTATATATCTACTGTACATCTATCTATCTATGAAAATTGTGTACAATATCAGTATCAGCCACTACTGAGTACGTACATACATACATACATACATACATACATACACATGCACTGTTATTAACTCACACTGTATACTTATTATTTATATATATATATATACACATACACACACACACACATATATATACACATATATATATATATATATATATATATATATATATATATATATATATATATATATATATATATATATATATATACACATACATACATGCATACATACATACATACAATGTTTGCCATGATGACAGTAAATAATATTTGACTAGATATTTTTCAAGACGCTTCTATACAGCTTAAAGTGACATTTAAAGGCTTAACTAGGTTTATTAGGTTAACTAGGCAGGTTAGGGTAATTTGGCCAGTCATTGTATAACGATGGTTTGTTCTGTAGACCATCGAAAAATATATAGCTTAAAGGGGCTAATAATTTTGACCTTAAAATGGTTCATAAAAAATTTTTAAACTGCTTTTATTCTAGCCGAAATAAAACAAAATTTTCTCATACACACTGTAAACATGTCCTTGCTCTGTCAAACATCATTTGGGAAATACTAAAAGAAAAAAAAGTCAAAGAGGGGCTGATAATTCTGACTTCAACTGTGTTTGTGTGTGTGTGTGTATATATATATATATATATATATATATATATATATATATATATATATATATATATATATATACACAAACACAGTTTGTCATAAAAGTGAGTACACCCCTCACATGTCTGCAAAGAATTATTTATATCTTTTCAATAGACAACACTGCAGAAATGACTCTTTGACACAATGAAAAGTAGTCAGTGTAAAGTTCGTTTAGCAGTGTAAATTTATTGTCCCCTCAAAATAACTAAAAATACAGCCAATAATAGCTGAACCCCTGGCAACAAAAGTGAGTACACCCCTAAGAAAAAAATTTAAATGTTAATATTTTAGGTGGCTGCCCTCATTCTCCAGCACTGCTTAAATTCTCCTGGGCATGGAGTTCACCAGAGCTTCACAGGTTGCCGCTGGAATCCTCTTCCACTCCTCCATCACAACATCACGGAGGTGGTGGACATTTGACACCTTGTGCTCCTCCAGCTTCCTTTTCAGGATGCCCCAGAGGTAGGTGTTCTATGGGGTTTAGGTCTGGAGACATGCTTGGCCAGTCCATTACCTTTACCCTGAGCTTCTTTAGCAAGCCAGTAGTCATCTTGGAGGTGTATTTGGGGTCATCATCATGCTGGAACACTGCTTTGCGGCCCAGTTTCCGGAGAGAGAAGATCATGCTCTGCTTTAGTATGTCACAGTACATGTTAGAATTCTTGTTTACCTCAATGAAATGTTGCTCCCGATGCCAGCAGCACTCATGCAGCCCCACATCATGACACTTCCACCACCATGTTTAACGGTAGGCAAGACACGTTTGTCTTTGTACTCCTCACCTGGTTGCCGCCACACATGCTTGACACCATCTTGAAACCAAATCTCATCAGACCACAGGACATGGTTCTAGTAATAGTGGTCCTTAGTTTGCATGTCTGCAGCAAACTGCAGTATATGTTTGCGAGCTTTCTTGTGCATAGTCTTTAGAAGAGGCTTCCTTCTAGGACGACAACCACGCAGACCAATTTGATGCAGTGTGCGGCGTACGGTCTGAGCACAGACAGGCTGACCTCCCATCCCTTCAATCTCTGCAGCAATGCTGGAAGCACTCATCCATCTGTTTTTCAATGGCAATCTTTGAATGTGACGCTGAGAACATGCACTCAGCTTCTTTGGCTGACCATGGCGAGGCCTGTTTTGAGAAGAACCTGTCCTCTTAAAGCGCTGGATGGACTTGGCCACTGTGCTGCAGAGTGTTGGCCATCTTCTTATAGCCTAGGCCATCTTTATGCAAAGCAACAATTCGTTTTTCAGGTCTTCTGAGAGTTGTTTGCCATGAGGTGCCATGTTGAACTTTCAGTGGCCAAGTTGAGAGAGAGAGTCAAAAAGCTTTTATACCAAATTTAACTCACTTGGTATCTGTTGTCCTATGAAAAGGTATAAATAAATATTTGCAGAAATGTGAGGGGTGTACTCACTTTTATGACATACTGTGTGTGTGTGTATGTGTGTGATGTGTGTGTGTGTATGTATATGTATGTATGTATATATATATATATATATATATATATATATATATATATATATATATATATATGTATATGTATATGTATATGTATATGTATATGTGTGTGTGTATGTATATATACATACATACATACATACATACATACATACATACATACATACATACATACATACATACATACATACATACATACATACATATATATATATATATATATATATATATATATATATATATATATATATATATATATATATATATATATATATATATATATATATATGTGTGTGTATATATGTATGTATGTGTGGATATATGTATATGTATGTATGTGTATATATGTATATGTATGTATGTGTATATATATATATATATATATATATATATATATATGTGTGTGTATGTGTATATATATGTATATATGTGTGTGTGTATGTATATGTGTATGTGTATGTATATGTATATATATGCGTGTGTGTATTTCACACACCACACTATTCTAATAATTAACTACTATATAAACTGTACTACTGCTATTGAAACTGTATACACATACATTTGTAAAAAAATATACTTTATTATCAGCCAATTATCAGTTATTATCCATAATTTATTCAAATTAAAACATTTTAATTGAGATCATTACCAACATTGTCCTTTTGAATTGTAGTCCAGCATAAATCTTGACGCGTCCAATCCCCTACCTACTGAAACAATGTATTGAACCCATTGGCCGTGGTTGCCAAGGCGACGGCCACTTATCATAGACAGGTCTTAAAGATCAAACAGGTGTGGTATCCAGTTGCCCGCCGTCCTCCCGTTGCTATGGACCTTTGTCCGTCGCTGGGCACAGGTGTGCGAGTGTACACAAAAACACGATGGAGGGACACAAAGCTTCTCGCCTGAGCGCCGCGGTGCCATAAACTGCCCAGCGACCTGTTTGTGCTTCAGAAAACAGACTCCGGGTTGGGGGTGGAGAAGGAAGTCAGAGTGAAATTCGACATCAGAGGTGGGCACAGCGAGGGGCCATGACTGACAATCTGATCGCTAGCACTCCTTACTGTCCACCGCAGGAAACTCCCCGCTAGCACTTCCCCCACACACGTCATGCTCATCGCCGTGATGCTGTTTTTAACATGCTTTTCAAACCGTCAGTCAATATGCAGCTGCTGTCCTCCTCACTATTGCTGTGCTTCTCTTTAGGTTTTAGAGCTACAATGCTCTATTTTGGCAGGGGAACGCTGAGGGTGGCTTGATATGTTGAAGAAACAGCGCATCAAAAATCATGCTTTAGTACAAAAATTGGTTCATTTTCAGAATTTTGACTGTGAATTTTATTTTTATTTTTAATATATTTCTCGAATGATGTTTAACAGAGCAAGACATTTTTCAAAGTATTTTCTATAATATTTTTTTTCTGGAGTAGGTCTTAATTTGTTTTATTTTGGCTAGAATAAAAACAGTTTTAATTTTTTTTTTAAACATTTTAAGGTCAAAATTAAAACTCTTAATATCAGTTGTTTACTTCAGAAATTAATCATTTCATATTTACTACATGCTAATTCTTTATTTGTATTACAGAATTAGATAATATGCCACTCTTTAGATGGAGTATAAAATGAGAGCCAAATAGTAGTAGAAAATCATTAAAACATTATTTTAAAAATGCAGTCTCATGCACCAGATTTTGAAATAAATTCTAATAATGCCTGAACTCAAAATGGTTTAGCATGATTATTAAAATCACAAAGCCTGCTGTCATTTAAATGATCTAGAAATAAACACATACAATTGAGCAGCTCATGATAATAGTGTTTTCAGTGACTTGACAGTTCATATGAACATGTACTAAAAATTTGTAATGACAATTAGAAAATTTTCATCATAGTTTTGTGCCAAAATAAAAGCTCGGTGACTTAATATGTATGTTTTAAACAATTACAAAATACCATATTAGATTTAAGTTTACTGTTAATAATAATACGATGAAGAAGAATGCATTTTTTTCATTTACTTAATAATACAAATAAATTTTTTTTTAGATGCTTTCATTTAGTTTGGTCTCTTTTTTGTGAAATAGACAATTAAGGCCATTTGGAAATACACATGGCTGGTAAATCTGTCAATAACTACGTTTTCATCCACCTTTTTTTCTTTTTTTTTTTTTTTCTTTAATATTTCCCAAATGATGTTTAACAGAGCAAGGAATTTTTCACAGTATTTCCTATAATATATTTTCTACTGGAGAAAATCATATTTGTTTTATTTTGGCTAGAATAAAAGCAGTTTTTAAAATAAATTCTAATAATGCCTGAAACCTCAAAATGGTTTAGCATGATTATTAAAACCACAAAGCCTGCTGTCATTTAAATAATCTAGAAATAAATACATACAATTGAGCAGCTCATGATAATAGTGTTTTCAGTGACTTGACAGTTCATATGAACATGCACTAAAAATTTGTAATGAGAATTAGAAAATTTTAATCATAGTTTTGTGCCAAAATAAAAGCTCTATGACTTAATATGTATGTTTTAAACAATTACAAAATACCATATTAGATTTAAGTTTACTGTTAATAATAATACGATGAAGAAGAATGCATTTTTTTTCATTATTTACTTAATAATAATAAAAATTAAATTTTTTAGATGCTTTCATTTAGTTTGGTCTCTTTTTTGTGAAATAGACAATTAAGGCCATTTGGAAATACACATGGCTGGTAAATCTGTCAGAAGCTACGTTTCCATCCACCGATTTTTTTCTTTCTTTCTTTTTCAAATATTTCCCAAATGATGTTTAACAGAGCAAGGAATTTTTCACAGTATTTCCTATAATATATTTTCTACTGGAGAAAATCATATTTGTTTTATTTTGGCTAGAATAAAAGCAGTTTTTAAAATTAAATTCTAATAATGCCTGAACTCAAAATGGTTTAGCATGATTATTAAAATCACAAAGACTGCTGTCATTTAAATGATCTAGAAATAAATGCATACAAATGAGCAGCTCGTGATAAAAGTGTTTTCAGTGACTTGACAGTGCATATAAATTATGGATTTGCAGCCCAATCTCATAAGAAAACTTAGGTATATTATGTTTTGTCGGTTTAGTGGCTAATTTGTATGAATATGTACGAGTTCAGTCATACGAAAATGTACGATTTTAAAAAGGAGGCGTAGCACCAACCCAACCCCATCCCTAAACCCAACCGCCATTGGGTGATAAGCAATTCGTACTAAATTGCACGAATTGAATCCTACGAATTAGCCACTAAATTAAAAAGTTACAACTTGCCATGAGATTGCGTTGGTATTTGTAACATGTTTAAATTTGTAATAAGAATTTTAAAATTCTAAATTCAATTTTCATAAAAATTACAATTTGAATTTTTTTTTTTTTTTTTTTTTTTTATTCGGTTTCTTTTTTTTTTTTTTTATTCATGGTTTTGCTCCAAAATAAAACGTTCTTTGACTTAATATTTAGGATTGAAACAATTACAAAAAAAACATAAATAATAGTTTTGTAAGTTTACTATTAATCAATCAATCAATCAACTTCTATATAGCACCTTATTACAAACGAGGCTGCCCAAAGTGCTTTACAGTACTAAAAACAGATTAAAACATTATTGGCATGAAATGGTAATAACACAGGTGTCAATATAACAAAAAAAAATGAATTTTGCACTATCGAATATCAAAAGCAAATCTAAAAAAATAGGTTTTAAGTTTTGCTGTAAACTGCCACATTTGTGATGATGGGGAAGTTCATAATGTTACTTATTATAATATTTTTTTTAAATTATTTATTTAAATTATAACTATTACATTTTTAACACTCTTTTTTTAAATGAAATGGAGCAGGTAGAGTTTCATGGCCATTTAGAAATACACATGGCTGGTAAATTTGTCACCAATTTGTCAATCTGGCCATTGGCAGATGTGTAAAAAATGTTAGTTTTAGGCCATGCATACAGTAGAAATGGAAACAAAAAGAGTGGAAAGGGGAGTATTTTATGGCCAAACTGGAAGATATTGCTCCAAAATAGTGCAAATATACATTTTAAATTATAATTAAAAAAACAAAAATTAATTTTGAAGCCTTGCCAACAACCTGTCAATAAAGAATCCATTATAATGCAAAAATGGGACTGGGAAAATTTAAGTAAAAATATTGCAAATTATGTAAAATCTTAAAAATAAAGGCTCTTCAATGCATCATTAGTTCTGTAAAGAACCTTTATCGTCTATAAAACCTTTGTTTTTCTCAAAGGTTTCTTTATAGTGGACAAATGTTCTGTAGAATAGATATTTTAAAAACTGATCACACAATTCTTTGAGGAACCAAACTAATTCTTCTACTGTTAAAAGAGCAAGGACATACAAGGGTTAAATCACCTTGAATGCCACTGAAATGTGTTCAATTCAATTCCTACCCATTGATTAGCAAGATGCATGGCTGTTTGGAAGCACACGGTATATTGAATCATCGATGGCGGCTATAAGAGACAATCAGATGTGATTTGAGCACAATGGCCACGAGGTCATCTGACTTCATTGCGACATTGTGCAGTTTAGAAAATGGCAGAATTGATTTTTTTGCTTCTATAAAAACTGTGGCGGATGCACAATCGAGGTAATCTGATTGCACACCAAGGAAATCTTAACCGAATCAGGGGTTTTCGCAACACGTAGCACATTCTGTATGCAAGTGTTTCTTTAAAAAAGGGAATTTTGGACGGGCATATCTGCATGCAGATCCCGTTTAAAAAAAAAAAAGGGTGAATTTCCACAGACAAACATAAAAACAGCAGACACACACTCTGATACGACTGCCAGTTACCTCAACCCAAATCCAGCATCCCTCTGACAGGCAGATTGGGGGGTTGCGGAGCAAATTCACCACCTCCACATCTCTCCAATTTCAGCACTGTAAAATAAAAAGGGAAAAAGCGGTAAAAGGTGGTTTTGACTGGGCTCATGGGAGAGAGCATGTTCAGGTAATTAAGTGTAGCTTCACTCAGCCCCCTTGTCAAGGCAATTACCGTAAATCATATGCTCTTACCCGCGTTAATTACCGAGAAATCGGTCTGTACACCACTGACTGACAACCACACTCCGGCCTGCACATATTTACAACAATAACAATTATCCGATGTACCATTACATCTGGAACAGCTGTGGTCAAAACAGATGCTGTTGCTGCTGCTGTAACCAATGCCATTGAAATGTGGGGTTCCTTTAACCATCGTTTACCATTGTTTCACATTTCAGATCAGCTGATGTTTTGAATATTTTTTAAAAACTTTACTGGGATTAGAGGTAAATGATTGGCAGATGATTGGAAAATGTGTTTATGTAAATATTAGGTAAAACTTTCTTTTGCCGTGTCCTTTGTAAACATTACATGTAGCTAATATAGGAGTATTGATAATAAATAGATCACACTTTACAGTAAGGTTTCAGTAGTTATTGTTTTTACTAGCATGAATTAATAATGAACAGTACGTTTATTAATCATAGTTCAACATTTACTAATCCATTGTTAACATTAGTCCATATAATGCATTGTTAGCATTAGTTTATGCACTGGGAGTTAACGTGAACTGAAAATGAATGACTTTGTTTTCATTAACTAATATCATTCATTCCTTCATTTTCCTTCGGCTAAAGTCCCAATTTATCCAGCATATGTTTTACACAGCGGATGTCCTTTCAGCTGCAACCCAGTACTGGGAAATAACTAACATCACATTAACTACACTTTAAAAAAAACATTGGGTCAACTTAAAATTGTAAGGCACAGCTTCTGCCTTACAATTTTAAGTTGAGTCAACTTTTTTTTACATGGTGTAATACAACCTGATTAAAAAGTGTTACAAATAAATTATGCTTAACTGCAAGTGACTAATTCTAAACCTAACCTCATCCTAAATCTTAACAATATCCGCTTGTTAAGTCGTGACGTATGGAATACTGTTTCCGGGTCAAAGCTGCTACTCAATTGAATTGAGAAAATATTCGTTTATGACCACTCTTTAGTCATATCACACATTAAAGTAAATTTTCTATAAAATTATAGTGTACACAACAGTCTCTGGACTTGCTGCATCACAGGCACTGATATTTTAACAATTTCTAAAAAATTAATCAGTTTCTGGCCTGTGGATAGTCATAGTTTTATATATATATTGCGATCATGATTTTCAAAAGTATTACATATCTTTGTAAACGTTTATTATTACCATTTGATGAGTCTCCTTATACAGTTTGATAGAGATCTTGGACCCGGAAGCTACCTCGCGTGACGTCACACTTAACTAGCGGATAGTAAGTACATTTAGTCAAAGTCCCTTTAATGCAAGTCATTTCACTCGGCGGCCATCTTTGAAAGCCCTCTCGGGCATTCTGTCTGAATGGGGAAACATCAAATTCTCCAAAAGAATTTTTTGCCAAGCATACGATTACATTACATATTTGGAATCAACAATTAAATTAAACAACAACCGTCTCGTAGGTTTCATTTCTAAAAGTTTGAATCAAACAAAATTGGCGTTTTTTTTCAGGTTGCCCAAGCTAATGCACATGCGTACTTGAAAGAAACGAGATCACGGCACCAACCTAATTTATGGCCGTTCTACACATTATCATCCTCTGAATAATTATTCATCAGATCGAACTGGACTTCTGAAGTAATTCACAACTTGGTTTTGATGGCGAATCTCCTCGGGAAATGACAGCGACTCTTTTACAAGTTTGTGGGCATTTAAGTAGTTGCTGTCATGTTATGTGCGTTTGACAGGACGACAGTACGTCGCGTTCGTTTCATACAGATTACAAAACCAAAAAACTTTAGTTAGAGATTTTAAGCTTTATGTTGATATATTTCTTATGCCTCTGAGGAAAATATTCACTGAGATTCCAGTGTGTTTGACCACATAAACTGTCGTGAAAGCACTCGTCTAGTCCGAGCTTCTTCCCCGGAGAAATGTCAGTCTACACCTATCGATGATTGGCTGCTATACTAGTAGACTAGGCTTCATTCATCATATTGATCGTTACACTTTTCCCCATTCAAAACTATACAAGTGACATGTCTTGTGTATTCTATAGTCTTTGATTTAGTGTTATGTAGTACTTAAATACATAGTTGCGATGTAACAATAACAGTAACCAATGAGTGTAACAAAATGTTACATACAGTGGAGGCCAAACGTTCACAATGAAATATATATATATATATATATATATATATATATATATATATATATATATATATATATATATATAGATAGATAGATAGATAGATAGATAGATAGATAGATAGATAGATAGATAGATAGATAGATAGATAGATAGATAGATAGATAGATAGATAGATAGATAGATAGATAGATAGATAGATAGATAGATAGACTGTAAAATTCTATGACGTTTGTTCAGACTAATTGAAAGTGAGCTGAGACAACACAATTCTTGAGGTTTTCTTATGGATAACTTAATTATTTTATGTTCAATCCACTTAAATTTGTACAAAATAATAAGTTAACTTATTCCTTCGTGTTTTCCTGACACAATTGTGTGGAAGCCAGCATTCTTTACAGCGTTTGTAGCCTGTAAATGCTTCTTCTGCTGTAGATTTGTAGCTGCAGGAATGGCGCTGGGTTTTGTCTCTGCTTTCAGTCGCTCTCCGAACTCGCCCAGCAGCACTCACAGCAAATCAGCCAGAGAAAAACTCCAGCACTCCTTCTTCCTCAAACACAGACAGACAGAGAGAGAGATGGAGAGAGAAAAAGACACACACAGAAAGAGAGAGTAGGAAGTGGGAAGTCACCTCCGTCACTGTAAGTCACCCACCTAATCAGCTCAGTGCAGAGAGAGAAAGAAAGAGAGAGAGATAATCATGTGAAGGGGTGACTGAGCAGCCATGTAAGGTGCTTCTGCTCTGGACGGGTTCACTGGATGTGAAGGGAATCAGATTAGGAAAGGTGTCCGGCAGGGTTGAGGGATGACGTGACGGTGTTACTGTGGTGTTATTGCATTAAAAAAAAAGAATATCAGATAATTTTTTTTTGTTTCATAGTTCGGGTTCGTACACTAACAAGCGAGTAAACTAGCTACAGTTGAAGTCAGAATTATTAGCCCACCTTAATTTTTTTTCTTTTTTAAATATTTCCTAAATGATGTTTAACAGCGCAAGGAAATTTTCACAGTATGTCTGATAATATTTTTTCTTCTGGAAAGTCTTATTTGTTTTATTTCGGCTAGAATAAAAGCAGTTTTTAATTTTTTTAAATCCATTTTAAGGTCAAAATTATTAGCTCCTTTAAGCTATATTTGTTTTCAATAGTCTACAGAATAAATCATCGTTATACAATAACTTGCCTAATTACCCTAACCTGCCAAGTTAACCTAATTAACCTAGTTAAGCCTTTAAATGTCATAAGCTGTATAGAAGTGTTCTGAAAAATATCTAGTAAAATATTATTTACTGTCATCATGGCAAAGATAAAAGAAATCAGTTATTAGAGATGAGTTATTAAAACTGTTATGTTTAGAAATGTGTTGAAATAATATTCTCTCCGTTAAACAGAAATAAAAATAAACAGGGGGGCTAATAATTCAGGGGGGCTAATAATTCAGACTTCAATTGTATATGTGGATCATACTGAGAGATGCAGTTGTTTTGTATTTTGGATGCCTTTTCTGATAGGATTAGACACACACACAAGTTGTTTTGAAGGCATACATTACCACTACTTTACAAAATGTCCTTTTTTTACTGAGGAACAGGAACAGCTTGCTTGTTAAACATTTTCACTCTCGTCCTTCCTCTGTTGTTTTCATGTAAACCTTCAGTGTTTACTTAAGGTCTTTGTTTTCTCAAGAAAATCGAAAAAACCAATTCATACCTGCAACTCAGTTGGGATTTATTTATCGCTTCAGAAGAGGAAAAAAGGTGCTTCCGTAGTTACTGGTAAAATAATTGCGTTTTCTCTCTCTCTCTCTCTTTCTTTCAGCAATTAGTCATTATCAGCGCTCCACATCTGCTGTGGAACATTTTCATTTTAAACATCTGAATGTGAGTCGAACACGTCTCTGACAAGACTTTTCCAAGCTAACTGACATCATTATCTGCCATAATCGTCTGCCCTAATGCATTTTTTAATTGTTTTCTTTCCCCAATACACCTTCCACACATGAGTTGAGCAAAAAAAAAAAAAAACGAACAACCTATTAAAACGAACATCTCGTCATCTCTGCCTGACCAGCTATTTCAGGTGTCTCCATTAGCGAGACGTGCCACGTCCAAAACTGTCATCCCTATAACATGCTCAACAATCCAAAAAATGGAGACAATTGATTTCCGCCTGCCACGAATGATCGTAATAAAGTTTTACAAGCATGACGAATCCCCTGAGGGTTATGATCTATGCACATTCTCAAAAAAAAAGAGATTTCTCTTACTCCACTGAATCATCTTTAGACAGTATAATTGGACATTAGTCTTAATTCTTGTGATCCAGGAGCTGAATTGAATGCTCGCTCCTCTTGGCTGGACACCAAACGAGCTTTTTTTCTCTTTTCTAATTGTGCCCGGTGAAAGGCGACCGTCCTAAACTGAAGAGCGTAATTTAACTGGCCTTAATAAAGGATTACTATTCAACGTAGGGCCTATTATTTTTTCCTACTAGACTCCCGACTGGAGATAAATAGGAACGGTGCTCTCACCTTATTTTTTTTCCTCTTCTTTCATTCTTTTTTCTTTCTCACTTGCTCCCACTTCTCTGGAATCTTAAGTAAATGTATAAGTGCATTGCGGAAACGGGTTCGGCTACTTACAGAAAATGAGAAGGGGGATAAAAAAAAGGAGGCCTCGACTTTATTCATACGAACTGAGGAGCCTATTATGGCTAATATGTTTTTTTAATGGGAAAAACCATAGTTGATCCGAGCTAATTTCCCTTGTGCGGCTTGGGCTCTGAAAGTAATCCATCACCTCAGTATGAGGCGGCGGCGGCGGCGACCGGCCACGTCTCTAATGAAGCTCTAAAGAATTGCGCTGTCAGTCTCCACTCAATGGACGTCTGCGACACAATTGTTGCTTTCTCTTTTGTACGTGTTAACCCAAGCAGGGCCTTATACAAAATGAATGGGCCGATGTAACCTTAGCTTTGACGCTCCCCTGCCATCCCGAAAACACCTGTCAGTCATGCTTTTGTGGTTGGCGCAGGTGAGTTTGACATCGTTTCGCTGTATATACAGTACTGGTCAAACGCTGGGGATCAGTGAGATTTTACATGGTTTTGATGGAAGGCTCAGCAGAAGTTTGTGAATGTGTGAACGTACACTAGAATACATTTGTATTTATTCATTGAGTATGGCTCATGTAATGATTTAAAGTGGTTAATATGTTTACTAACAGCTACGTGCATGTTTTCCCAGCAAGTTTGTGTTTTATAGATCACAACTTTTGCATGGGAAATTTAATATAATTTTACAGGTATTTACTGTATTTTTTTATTTATTTGAATAAATGCAGCCCAAGGCTCTCATTTATAAACGTGGCATACACACAAAATGGGCAGAAATGTGTGTATGCCATGTTTATAAATATGAGAACCCTGGGCTAAATTTATTTAATTAAAAAATACAGTAAATACCTGTAAAACTATCATTAAATATTTTAAATAATTATTAAATATTTAAATACTTTATTTTAAATAATATAATATTTTTATAATATTTATTTTATATTTAATATTATTAATAAATTGTATATTTATATATTAACAACTTTGAATATATTTTCATTCATTCATTTTCTTTTCAGCTCAGTCCCTTTATTAATCTGTGGTCACCACAGCGGAATGAACCACCAACTTATCAGCATATGTTTTACGCAGCGAATGCCCTTCCAGCTGCAACCCATCACTGGGAAACACCCATACACTTCCATTCACACACATACACAACGGACAATTTAGCTTAACCAATTCACCTGTACCGAATGTCTTTGGACTTGTGGGGGAAACCGGAACACCCGGAAAAAAACCCATGCGAACACGGGGAGAACAGACAAACTCCACACAGAAAGCCAACTGACCCCGCTGAGGCTCGAACCAGCGACCTTCTTGCTGTGAGGCGAGAGTGCTACCCACTGCGCCACCGTGCTGCCCGTGAATAAATTTTATATTATTAAATTTTAAAATGATAGTTTTCTTAATAAATGTAGTTTAAAATGTTATTTATTCCGGTTTACTATTTTAAAAGCTGAATTTACTCCAGTCTTCAGTGTCACGTTTTCTTTTAGATATCATTATATTATGGTAACTTGTTGCTCTACTATGATCAGTTGTTTTTGGCACTCTATCTTTTTTAATGATTCTTAAGTATTGCCGGCAGCTAGCTCTCTGCAACTCTCACATGATCGCCCACTGAAGCTAGTCTGGGCTGCGCCCGGTCAGTACCTGTATGGGAGGTTGCTGTCGGAAGTGGTGTTAGTAAGACCAGCAGGGGGCACTCAACTCAACTCAGCAGGTCTGTGTGGGTCCTAACGCCCCAGTATAGTGAAGGGGACTCTATACTGCTCAGTGAGCTCCGTTTTTCGGATGAAACATTAAACCAGAGTCTCTGTGGTCACTAAAAATTGCAGGATGTCCTTCTAAAAAGAGTAGGGGTTTAACCCTGGCATCCTGGCCAAATTTGCCCACTGGCCTCTGTCCATCATGGCCTCCTAACCATCCTCATATCATATCACTCATCCATGTGGATGCTGCACACTGGTGGTGGATGAGGAGATTCCCTCCAAAAATGTGTAAAGTGCTCTGAGTGTCCAGAAAATCGCTATATAAATGTAAGGTATTATTATTATTATTATTATTATTATTGTTGTTGTTGTTGTTGTTATGAAACATTTATCCTGTTTAATAGTTTTGTGGAAACTTAGAAATGTTTAGGATTCTTTAATAATTTCAGAATAACAAAATTAGTTTGTTTTTAATTATAAATATAGTTTAAATAAGTTAATAAATAAACATTTTCCACATAAAAACATAAAGCAGCACAACAGTTTTGAACACTGCTAATAAGAAGAAATGTTTCTTGATCATCAAACGATTTCTGAAGGATTACGTGATGCTGAAGACGATGACGAAAATCCAGCTTTAAATCACAGGAATAAATTCAATCCTGAACTACATTTGATAAAAAATAACTCATTTTAAATTATACAAATATTGAACAATTTTACTGCATTTTTGATTAAATAAATGCAGCCTGGGTGAGCAGAAGAGCCATTTTAACACTTTGTTTTTGTTTAAATCACACTAATGCCAAACATTTGACCAGTAGTGTATATCCATGACGGTGGAGGCTGGATTTTGTTGTGGTTTTTGGTTTTTTTTATAGCCCTCCGCCCCCTTGGACTGAAAGGAAATAGAGTGTTTCTTTCAGAGAGAAGGAAGGTAGAGCAAAATGCACTCAGCTGTCCTCCTTCAAATGTCACTATCAAAGGTCTAGCGTGTGTGTGTGTGTGTGTGTAGACAGAAAGAGAGAGAGGTTTTAGCGAAATGATGTGCAAGCCATAAGAAAAGGCCACCTTTCCTGGCTCGTCTTTGCTGTTGCTCTCTTTCTCTCTCTCTTTTTTTCCCCTACATTGATCTGTCATTTAAAACTGATCACTTCATTATGTCACCGAATGGCAGCTTTACGTGGGAGTCGTGAGCTTGCTTAACCGAGTGCATTCTCGTTTATGACCGGCTTTTATACCCAAGGCTAACGGCCTCAGTGGCTAATGGTAATTCAGTGGATGCCGGATTGATGGGATTGTAGTTTAATGCTTGGAAACACATAAGTGTCGTAACTAAATGAGAAGTTGAGAGAGAGAGAGAGAGAGGTGTTTGG
Source organism: Danio aesculapii (assembly GCF_903798145.1). Classification (NCBI taxonomy): domain Eukaryota; kingdom Metazoa; phylum Chordata; class Actinopteri; order Cypriniformes; family Danionidae; genus Danio; species Danio aesculapii. Next base: position 24,718,564 of record NC_079459.1, on the reverse strand, counting down.
TTTAATGGGGTTTTGGACCAATGAGGTTTGGTGGGCGGGGCTATAGAGTGATGATGTCTGTAGTTGGATTGTTGCATTAAGTAAAAATTTGTAGAAATGAACTCACACTTGCATTAGGTTGACTGATCAAAAGCTAGTGGAAAACAGTACATAATATAATACTTTAATACATATATTATTATACATGATAATATCACAATATTAAAATAATAAAATGTTTGATACTATATAATAACATATTTACAAAAGAATCATATGAAAAGACATTTGATAATAAATAATAGCATGTATTTTCAGAATATAAAATATTTTTGCTGTTTTATTTCACTTTTTTTGAAGACTTAACTCTAAAATATAATTCGCTATGCAAAATAGTAGTTCATGTTTTTTTTATTTGATATATATATATATATATATATATATATATATATATATATATATATATATATATATATATATATATATATTTATATATTATTTATTTATTTTTTATAAAAGTTTATATTTAAGTATATTTTATTTCAGGTAACATTGATTTTTATTTCAAAAAGCAAAAATATGAATACTTAATTTTTAGTGGTTTTTCACCTTTAATTGGCAAGGAAAGGAAAATGTTAGAAGCAGAGAAAGAGGAAGGGTCTGCAAAGGACCGGGAGTCAAACTTGGGTCACTGTGAGCACCAAGGTGCTTTGTTGGAACACTTAACCACTGGGCTACTGGCGCCAACTCAAATAGCAAAAACAGTTCATTTTATTTATTTTTGTAGTTCAAATGTTATTAAAAAAATAGAATTTATCTTTAAATCGAAACATTTATTTAGAAGTAAAAACAAGTATAAATTAATTAAATATATTTAGTTTTTAAATAGCTTTAGTTTTAAACATTTTCAACCCAGGCTCATTCTGAAAACGTACCGCTATATACATTTCAGGAGAGTGCCAAATACGTTCCAGGAGGTACGTTTTTCACAGTTTTTGTTTTCACGAATCCACCAGAGGCCGCTATGTACTCAATTTTCTTGAGATCTCAATTTTCTCTCGCGAGTGTCATGTAAATTCTCACATAAATCTACCAAAGGCCACTGTCTACTGACTGACCGATCGACTGACCCACCCTCCTCCTTTCCAAAACCCAACCAATAGTGTTTCCAAAAGCACTGATTGAACCGTTCACCCACTTCCCCAACCGACAGTTTTAAAAAGCAATCCTGAACCACGTTTCTGATTTTACCCCATTCTCACCTTATGTTACTTGATTATTTTATTTTTGGCTTCTGTTTTGGTCTTATCTGCTTTCTGAAACCGTTCTTCACCGTACTCGAACCCCGGTGCGTGGTCAACTATTCTCTGTGTCTCAAGCCTGCCGACGTACATGGCGAGCTACTGAGCAATCTGGTAACAGTAGGAAAGCCGTACATACAGAGATAAGCGGTCAGCTGGTAAGCACGAAAAGGAACGGCGTCATACCACCCTGTAGCGTTCATTTAAAAGACGAAATGCAATCATAAGGACCTCTGGCTCCATAATTCGTGATCTCTAGAATCGTATATAGGGCTACGTTTTCATAATGAGCCTATGTTAGCCTAGATTGGTTTTATTTTTATGATTTAACTTTTATTTAACAATTAATCCTGGTTTATACACTATGTATTTTATATTAATCTATATAATATAAAATAATAATCATGTCTTATAGATGAAACATTTAACTTACCACTGGCAAGTATTGCAAGGAAGTCCGAACATGATCATACATACATTAACCTATACATTAATTTTCCATATTGCCTTTTCTCACAATCTCTAACATTTCTTATTTCTTTTTTTTTTCCAAAGGTTTTCACTCGCTAACCATTCGTTGTGTGATTCACACCTAAAGCTCTTTGTGGGACATTTTCTCCAGCACAGACCTGTTATTCGAACTACAGGCACGTCGACTGAATCATCCCTTTCATTTTGAGCCTCATCGGAGCGAACTGGCCGAGGACACAAGGTTTCTACAGTATAGCCTTCAGATACAGGCGACATTTTCCAGGCTCTGCGAAGTCTTCTCAATGGAAAGGGCAGGTAATACCACATTATGAGCTCCCATCAGTCTCGGATTTCTCCGGATTCAGACTGGGGTCTCTGGAGAGCTTCAGCTCGGGTTACTGAAGAGCTGAAAGCACACATATAGCAAGAGCTTTTTAATAAATATTCATACTCACAGACAGTAAATCAATTCAGTCTTCCAGTGAAAAGAACGCAGATATTGAAGTAAATCTGGCTAAAATTACTCTCATTTCTCCAGACACCAGCACTGACCCGATTCGCTGTGGAAGACTAGTGATTTTGTTGTTGTTTCTTCTGCTTTCTGACAACAAGTCACAGTCTACCTCAGCGAGCGGGTCCTTTGGCTAATGGTGTAGAGACCACAATCGCTCGTTTTCGCTTTCATTAGACAGGTGAGTCGTGTGTGATTGTTGCTTGTAGCTGATGCTCATAATTAGCCGTGTTTTGGACACGCAAACGCGCCGCTTAACAATGCGACTGATTAACTGGCTTTAGTTTCTACAGGCAAAAAGCATCGTTTTTATCATGCACCTACCAATTTTTTGGGCTTTTCATAAAGGTTTTTTTTTTGGTCAGTATAAATGGAGAGAAAACTATTAAAGTAGACTTTTAAGTGCTGCTTTTGTCAAGTTTTTGTCATTTTGTGTCTGTAGATTTTAATTAGTTCATATTTTTAAAGGTTGTTTCCTGAAAATGATAAATAAAACTGAACTTTACAAAAAATAAAATACAAAAATTACACTATTATAGATTTAAGCTTTTATTTTAGTTTTTGCTAGTTTAATTTTAGTGAAAATTTGAAATATTTCCTTTGCAAATTTGCAGTTTTTTATACATTTTATTTGAGTTCACATGGGCTTTATTTCAAGTAGCAAAAACAGTTTATGTGGTTTAATTTATGCAAATGTGTATATAAGGTAAATACTGGTTTAGATATAAAAACCAAACTAGTATAATCATATTTTGTACGGGTTTTTACAATTTTTTTTATTTTTTTAAGTTGCAAACTTAAGTGGCAAAAACTGATTATATAGTTCAAGTAATGCAAAAGTATATTGACTAAATACTGATTTGCATATAAAAACTTAACGAGTATAATCGTAATATTTTGTCCAAGTTTTTACATATATTTGAGTTAACATTTCATTTCAAGTTGGGCTGCACGATATTGGAAAGATCTAACATTGCAATATGTTTTTATTCTGCGAATATTATTTTTTTATTTATTTTATTTTATTTTTTTTATATTGCGATATGAGTACAATTTCACAAGATGTCTTGAATAACTATTTTGAAAGAATTTATAATTTTAGATTGATTGGGATGATTCTGTAAGCATAAAATATAAGAAACAATCTATGAGCAAAGATAAATTCAATAAAGAAAAAATATGAATTTATATTATTTTATTAAAAAATTTTTTTGAGGTGTCAAACTGTATTCAGGTATACAGTAATTGAATATTCAAATGTAAAATAATACTGCAGAGTAAGCATGGGCCGGTATAAGATTCGGACGGTATTATAACCTTAGATTAAAAAAAAAAATTACAATTTAAAACATCATCTTTGGATATCCTTTCTGCTGGAGATACTGTTGTCCTAAAAAATTAAAACGTAAATAAAAAAATCTTACACATACCTTAGGAACGGTATAGCAGAAAATTGACGGTTTTAAAACCTTGACTTTTTCAAACCACGGTATACCTTGAAAATGGTTATTGTCCCATGCCTACTGCATAGTCTTTGTTTTATAAACAATTCAATGTAATTTGTTTATATTAATTTGTCAAAGTTAAAGAACACTACAATTTCTTAGGCCTGAATGCTTTTAAAACCCTCACAAAACACTTTTAATTATCAATTTAATTATTTTATCAATTAAAATCCAGACTCAACATTGTGTATACTCGCGAATGTTCACATTTAAATAATGATGCTGAAACGATATATCGTGCAGCCCTAATAAGGCATGGGCCAGTTTCTGACGGTATTATAACCTTGGATAAAAACATCATGGTTTCACAGTACTGTGATTAATGCTCTCAAACTAGTTGATTTTTAAATGTCTTAGTAAAAAACGACAACTTTTTTACACAATATATTTCATTTCAGGGAATATTTTGGTAAACACGTCAGGCTAAATTTAAACAAATCATTGACTTCTGCTGTCTTCATTAGTTTCAAAAACACAGATTTCATTACAATACATGAAAAAAACACTTTAAAAAAAGATTTACATATACCTTCGGAACGGTGTATCATCATTTTTATTACCTTGACTTTTCCAAACCGCGGGAAACCTTGAAACCGGTAACGTCCCATGGCTAGCCCTGATTTCAAGTAACAAATTTATGGTTTTACTTTTATTTATTTATTTTTTTAAATCCTTGTTTATACGACAAATGTCATTATATGTATTTTATATAAACATAACATGGAAGCAGCAAAACGGCAGATTCATAACTATATTCTGATTATTTTTACCAGGGGATGTATGTGTGCGTGTGTGTTTAATTTGACTGTAGTATTTTATATAAGCAAATCAATGCTTATTTATTAAAATAACATCTTGTTTACTAATTTAACCATATATTATATAGCAATTTTTATTGTAATTAGTCAAGTCTGAAAGTATAACTGCAGTGATAGATAGATAGATAGATAGATAGATAGATAGATAGATAGATAGATAGATAGATAGATAGATAGATAGATAGATAGAAAGAATATTCAAAATATATATTGAATATTCAAAAAGCGCCATTAGCCAAGTCTGTTTTTAATTTATTCCACTGTATTTCTGTTGTTGCAAAGCTCTGTCGACCAACTTAAGGTGAACATTTTTATGTGTGTGTATATATATATGTGTGTGTGTGTGTGTAGGAGGCTGATGTGTTTCAAGGCCTCGAGCTGCTTCTGACTTGATCTTTTATTCATGCTAAAAAAAAAAAAGCCTGTACACTTTCTGATGAAGCAATTATCTCACGAGCAAATCGCTTTTGTGTCGTCTCTGCGATCCCATCAATATTTTGCTTTCCAACTGATTAAAAAAAAACGTCATTCTGATACCTGTCTTGAGTCGCCTCCTTTTTTTCCACCCCCACCCCCTCTTTACGAATCAGATACACTCCTGTTGCTTTATTAATCAAATCGCCCGAGGTTATTAATCTAGTCCCTCTTAATTAAGAGGCCATAGATAGGTGAATTGCAGCATTTGTAATGGCATTGTGCGGCTGATGGATACACGGACCAATAAAAGCCTTGGGTAATGGCTTCGCTGTGACTATGAATATGCATTAGCCGGGGCGAACGGTGAACAATGAGAGTGGGTGGTACCTTCAACTCTCAGCGAACGGTGTAGGATGTTGCCATGGCGACCAGCGTGGCAAAGCGGCCGCTGAATTACTAGCCTCGGCCTTGAGAGGGGCTGTTGTCGACAATGCTCGTCGTCTGCTTTTATCATGCTAAAACTATGGAGTGCACTAGGTTATTACGACTCCATTACTTTAAGAGTAATTCATTTAATAAGATATCAGTCCTCTCTTAAAAAAAAGATATATATATTTTTTTAAACCCATTCAGGGTCAGGATGATCCAGCGGATTGATCCGTATGAACTCAGTGTTATTGGAGGTGGGTTGGAGATTGAGAGGGAGAAAGAAAAAGAGCGCTGTTTTCATTTGCAACGATGCTCTATATTATGATCAAATCTTCCCCTTGGTGACGGGTCAAAGGATTTCAATTACCACAGAACAGGCTCTCAACATCCTGGCCGAGCGCACAGGGTTCAACAGGTTCATGAGCTGGTAATTTCCCCCATTGCACCTACTGTATAGGAGGCCTTGGTTAAATATTTTGGAAGGTAAATGGAGGGTTTCATTTTTGAACTACTTGCAGAGGATGTTAGTTGACCCTAAAGGTTTAATAGGAAATATAAATGTTAATTTCATGGGAATTATTTACAACAATTATAAGAAATATAGAATATGAAAATATAGCAGATTATATATTTGATCTACAGTGCTCAGCATAATCCAGTAAACCCCATTTTGAAAATGAATATTTGTATCCATTTCTCAGTGAATGTAGGCAATGTATTTTGGTGCATTTAAATAAAATGATTTATTAAACAGATAAGTTTATCGAAATAATATTCTAGTCACCAAACATATTTAGAAATGGAAAGATAATACAATTAAATTCAAGCTAAATATCGCAAAAAATACAACCTATAAAATTTCAAGTACTTTTTTTTTCTGCTTCTCTTGATTTTTCCTCTTTTTCTTTTTTTATTTGTATTTAATATTTTGCTTTAACATATAAATTTGGCTGTACTACTTTTTAAACCGGTATCAGATATTTTGTTAGATAAGCTCCAGATTTGGCTTCAGTACTGACTAATCTAATGTATATGTACAAATATAATATTGTATGGCTTCCTATTAAAATATGAATTTAAAAGAGAGATTTGTGAGGGGTGTACTTTATATATTTGCTGTTTAAATCTGCTGATGACTGTAGTGATGTTACAGTTTTTTTTGTGATGTTCAGATTTGCAATTTAAAAACATTATTAAATAATATAAATAATTATTATAATATATATTTCTGTTGTACATCTGAAAGCTACACACTGAAATGAATAAATGACTTAAATGGCGGCATCACTGATTTAATTAGCTAATTATTAAATACATACAGTTGAAGAATTATTAGCCTCCCTTTGTTTTATTTCAACTAGAGTAAAAGCAGTTTTAGTTTTTTTTAATAAACATTTTAAGGTCAAAATTATTAGCCCCTTTAAAGTATATTTATTTTTTGATAGTCTGCAGAACAAACCATCGTTATACAATAACTTGCCTAATTACCCTAACCTGCCTAGTTAACATAATTAACCTAGTTAATCCTTTAAATGTCACTTTAAGCTGTATAGAAGTGTCTTGAAAAATATCTAGTAAAATATTATTTACTCTCATCATGGCAAAGATAAAATAAAAGAAATGAGTTATTAAAACTATTATGATTAGAAATGTGTTGAAAAAAATCTCTCTGTTAAACAGAAATTGGGGGAAACATAAACGGGGGGCTAATAATTCTGACTTCAACTGCATACAAAAATATTCAATCATAAATAGATTTTAAAAATGGCATAAAGAACCAGGGTTACATACTTTATAGTGTACTTGTGTAATTATGCACTTAAAAACACATACATTAGCAGTTTTTAAAGCAGAAATTAAGAAAAAGTTAATAAATGTTTAAATAATAAAAAAACAGTATATAACAAACACACGGCAAAGATTTATTTTTCAAAGATAATTGGAGTGTATTCATTAAAAATGCTAATTCTAAATTGTCACATTTAGCTCAATGTGTTTCTTCCATATTATTAAAGCCTAGTGCAATTTATTAACAGTGAAGAAGAGTAAAGAACAATAAATATACGCCTAGAATGTATTGTTTTATGTAACAAAAATCTAAAAAAAAAATTAAAATACTAATAAAATCAGATTGTACATCCTTAACCCTACTCCTAATTATATAACATAAAAATATAATAAACTAGTCATAATAATCACCAATTCAACAAATTTCAGAATCACAGGATTTAATCCGAGGCAGCTTTACTGTCTCAGAACGCCGAAATCAGGCTGGTTTGATCGGATGTGTGTCAGAACTAACAGACTGCATCTCACAGGCAGTCCCTTGAGGAGCTTGACTGATGGGAAAGTGATTGGGCAAGAGCGCCCCCTGCTGGACACTAACGAGTCCTGCAGCGGCCAAAAATCCCCTCACGGACAATATGGACCTCCTCTGTGAAGCTAATTGTGATTTTGTAATTATTACAATTATGAAACACCTTATTATGCCGCGACTTAACACGACTCTACACAGGTTTTTTTTTCTTTTTTGGATGGACGAGAAGTTGAGAGTCTAAAAAGTGTGCAGAGGAAGAAGTATTACATATTTATACCGTGACACGATGCCAAGGCGATGTAAGGGGAGAGATATCGCAGATCAAGCCGTGCCAACTGCACTTCCTACAGGACAGCTGCCATCGGTTGAGTGCCCAGCCGTGAGTGAGTCTGCCCACCATCTGATGACTGGGAGGATGACAGGAACACAAGAGTGTGACACACACACACACACACACACACATACACACACACGCAGATCAATGCGCATCTTTTTACATCAGTAATGTGTCGTGTTATTGGTACAAAAATGCTGCGATTAAAACCGAACTGTCCTTTTCTGATGACAAAAACTGACGCGATTGCTAACTTTGTGTTACAGGGATGGTTTACCCCAAAATTTTACTCATCCTGCACGTGCCAAACTTATACGAGTTATTGGAAATTACAGCTGTAATTAAATTTATTAGAAAAACTAAAAACTGCTTTCATTCTAGCCGAAATAAAACAAATAAGACTATCTCATTTTATTTTTGGATTAGTCCCTTTATTAATCAGGGGTTGCCACAGCGCAATGAACCGCCAACTTATTCAGCATATGTTATTATGCAGTGGACGCCCTTCCAACTGCAACCCAAATAAGACTTTCTACAGAAGAAAAAATATTATAGGAAATACTGTGAAAAATTCCTTGCTCTGATAAACATTTGGAAAATATATATTTTTAAAAAATGCTAAAAATTAAATTCACGTGTGGCACGGTGGCTCAGTGGTTAACACTGCCGACTAACAGCAAGAAGGTTGGTGGTTTGAGTGTTTTTATAACTGGTATTGACAATGGCGTCAATACCGCCGCCATATTTGTACAGTACTCCCAGGACAGACATAATTCAATCGCACTAGTCAAGACAAAAGCCAATCTGAATATACTGGACTTTTGTGCTGCGTATGGGTGTAGTGAGAAAACACAGCAGAAAGGCATATTATTTCATAGGTAAGATTTCGTTTTTTTTTTTTTACAATTGTGTATGTTATAAATTGTTGTGTTATTGATGGTAATACAGTCACTAACTGCACTGACCATAAGGCAAAGTAGCCCCAATTTACACTAAATAATATGCTAGTTTTGTTGAAGAAAATCAGCTAAAATGTAAATTAAATATAACAAGATGCTGGTACCATCCATTTAGATAACCGTCCATGGTTATTCATCAATGTAGAAAAGTGAGATAAAATTATCATTTTCATAAGTTAAAAAAAATATTTACATACTGACCACTAGGAAAACTCCCGATCATAGATATATGCATATATGTGTATACATCATTGCTCCAGATGGCCAGTAATCCACTGCACCTTGGTCCCACATTCATTTCAAAGGAGCGCTACACTGTACTAAAATGGCGGCTCTAATAAGGCATTCCTTCCAATAGACAGCAATAGCGTAGGCGACATCTAGTGTAAATATCAATGGGTTTAAGCTACCAGACCTGTTGCTGTGACAACAACTCTCGGATGAGTTTTGAAGAACGAAGCGATCCTGGATCGTGTCAAATCGTCAATAACCAAATTCAGCTAATCAAGTAATCCACATACGAAGGGCAGACCCCTGGTATTAAGACACATTTAAATCGATTCTGTCACATGTAGATAAGGGTGAGGGTGACACCTTGCATTTTAATCCTCTAAAAGAAATCTGAAAAGTGAATAAACACCCTACCTGATTTCTTTGAGAGGAGGGTTTGTACAGGCTTTTTTTATTTGTCTGTTTAATATTGTGGAAAAATATTGTGTAGATATAAATGAGAAAGGAGACAACAAAAACAATATGTACACTGTAAAACCGATATTTTATAACCGATATACCGTTTTTTTTTACGTTTAAAATCATAAAATAACAAACGTTAAATAACAGAAATTTACCGGAAATTTTAATTTAAGAAAATTTCTGTAATTTAACGTCCATTATTTTACAGTAAATTTCTGTAATTTAATGGACGTTATTTTACATTTCTTTCCGGCACCCCAGCTGCCGAAAAAAAACAACAACCTAAAATATCTGATTTTTTTTTACAGTGTAGAGTACATTTCTGCTGCACAAACCTACAAAAGCAATCTGACTTTTTTGACTATCTCTGGAAGTTGTCAAAATTGGACAAGCTAAAAATGTTGCAGACACCATTTACAACTGTATAAAGCATCATACACTTGAACACAAAAATGCATCTTAATGTCAGTTGTAATTAGGTACTGATAGTAGCTTAATCAAAATAGGCTTATACTGAAAATGTAGCTCTATATACATTTCTGGAGATCGCAAATTATGTAGCCAGAGGAACGTGTGGGTGCACTACGTCTTTAAAACGAATGCTACAGGGCGGCATGACGCTGTTCCTTTTCGCGCTTACCAGCTGACCGCTTACCTCAAGGTGGACGGCTTTTCCTCTGTTACCAGTTTGTCCAGTGGCTCACAGTGTACGTCGGTGGACTTGAGATGTGGAGCAGAGTTGACCGCAACAACTGAGTTCAAGTCCGGCGAAGAATGGTTCCAGAAAGCAGGTAAGACAAAAAAATAAAACAAACAAAGTCGGCGCCAAAAGCCTAGTGGTATTGTGCACTGACATATAGCACAGATGTGCCTACGGCAACCCGAGTTCGATTCCCGGCTCGAGGACCTTTGCCAATCCTTCCCCTCCCTCTGTTCCCAATGCTTTCCTGTCTGAAATCTCTACTGTTCTATCATAATACAGGTGAAAACCCCCCAAAAATAATTATAAAAAAAAAAAATAAAAATAAAACAAAGAAGTAAAAAGGGTGAGAATGTGTTCAAATCTGAAAACGTGGTAAAATCAGGCTGCCACGAGGGCTTTTCTTTTTCTGGATTGCTTTTTAAAACTGTCGGTTGGGTTTGGTAAAGTGGGTGGGTGCTGGTCAATTGGGGCTTTTGAAAACACTATCAGTTGGGTTAAGGGAAGGAGGAGGGTAGGTCAGTCGATCGGTCAGTCACTCTGGTGGATTTACACAAGAAGAGCAGGCATGAATGGCACTTGCAAGAGAGATTTGAGATCTGAAAAAGCCTACACACCGGCCTCTGGTGGATTCGTGAAAACAAAAACTGCCAAAAAAAAAAAAAGTACCTTCTGGGACATATTTGGCCCTCTCCAGAAATGTACATAGGGGTACGTTTTCAGAATGAGCCTGGGCAACACCAGAAAAATAAATAAAAGAGGAGAAGTACTGTTATATTATTATAACATTCTGTAATAGATTTACATGTCACAAATGAGGTTTCTTTTTATTAAAACTTTGTTATTTTTTTTATCAAATGTTCTTTAGATTGCTGAAAGTCAAGACCTGACCAAATTGAGCCATGAAAATTACTTTTATATTTACTTAAAACATTTAAATGCCCAATTATTCAGGTTATGTTTGCTAACACAGGAAGAACGCTGACACACTTTCCTCTGAAAATTACTTTTACATTTAAAATTTCAACTACCAGTTTCTGAGGATTGGTGACATTTACAAGTAATAAGAGCATTCTGAGAATAAAAGTCAATAGGGTTTTTATGTGAACAGTGATGTACAGTTGAAGTCAGGATTATTAGCCCTTCTGAATTAGTAGCCACCCTGTATATTTTTCCCCATTTTCGGTTTAACAGAGAGATTTTTTTCAACACATTCCTAAACATAATAGTTTTAATAACTCATTTCTAATAACTAATTTATTTTATATTTGCCATGAGGACAGTAAATAATATTTTACTAGATATTTTTCTAGACACTAGTATTCTGCTTAGTGATATTTAAAGGCTAAACTAAGTAAATTAGTTTATTTAGGAAGGTTAGGTTAATTAGGTCCTTGTATAAATTGTATATATTTATTAAGTCATTGTATAACGATGGTTGTTCTGTAGACAATTGGAAAAAATAGTTTAAGGGGGCTAATAATATTGACCTTAAAATGTTTCTGAAAAAAAAAATTTAATCTGATTTATTCTAGCCGAAATAAAACAAAAAAGACGTTCTTTAGAAGAAAAAATATTATAGGAAATACTCTGAAAAATATCTTGCTCTGTTAAACATAATTTGAGAAATATTTGAAAAAATTATAATTTTTTGTAATTATACTGTATGCTCAAGTTGCTTTTATATCATGACACTAGTCTCCTATTTTGAGTTTAAATGAAGCCTGAAAGGTTTGTAAGGCTTGCTTATATTTGTACAGATTTACAAATCACAATTACACTCACTGGCCACTTTATAAGGTACACCTTCCTGGTACCTTCCCCTTTGCTTTCAGAACTGCCTTAATCCTTTGTGGCATAGATTCAAAAGGGTACTGGAAATATTCCTCAGAGATTTTGGTCCATGTTGACATGATAACATCATGCAGTTGCTGCAGATTTTTTGGCTGCACATCCATGATGTGAATCTCCCGTTCCACCACATCCCAAAAATTTCTATATTGGATTGAGTTCTGGCAACAGTGGAGGCCATTTGAGTACAGTGAACTCATTGTCATGTTCAAGAAACCAGTCTGAGAAGATTCGAGCTTTATGACATGACGTGTTATCAGAAGATGGGTACACTGTAGTCATAAAGAGATGGACATGGTCAGCAACAATACTCAGGTAGGCTGTGGACTTGACACGATGCTCAATTGGTACTAATGGCCCCAAAGTGTGCCAAGAATATATACCCCACACTATTACACCACCAGCCTGAACCGTTGATACAAGGCAGGATGGATCCACGCTTTCATGTTGGTGCCAAATTCTGACCCAATCATCCGAATGTCGCAGCAGAAATCGAGACTCATTAGATCAGGCAACATTTTTCCAATCTTCTATTGTCCAATTTTGGTGAGCCTGTGCAAATTGTAGCCTCAGTTTCCTGTTCTTAGCTGACAGGAGTGACACCCAGTGTGGTCTTCTGCTGCTGTAGCCCATCCGCCTGGATGTGTTGTGTGTTCAGAGATGCTCTTCGGCATACCTTGGTTGTAACGAGTGGTTATTTGAGTTACTGTTGCCTTTCTATCAGCTGGAACCAGTCTGGCCATTCTCCTCTGACCTCTGGCATCAACAAGGAATTTGCGACCACAGATCTCACTGGATCTTTTTCAGACCATTCTCTGTAAACCCTAGAGATGGTTGTGCATGAAAATCCCAGTAGATCAGCAGTTTCTGAAATATTCAGACCAGCCCATCTGGCACCAACAACCATGCCACGTTCAAAGTCACTTAAATCACCTTTCTTCCCCATTCTGATGCACGGTTTGAACCAGCAGTTGGATAGGTGCACCAAATAAAATGGCCGGTGAGTGCATATACCATAATTAGCTTTGGTAGTTTATTGTAGATGTTTAGCACTTCTCTCTAAAAACAACATTTGCATTTCCATTTAAAAAGTACTAGTTCCAGAAGCTTTTTTATGGCATTTACTCACCAAAAAAAAAAAACACTTCTCATAGAAAACCTCATATTGAAAACTCATATTATTTTTTAACCTCAGCACCTCAGTCGAAAAGTGCTGAATCTGAACAGGTGTTACTTTTTCCACAAAAGTCGCACGATAATGTTTTTCCCAAGGAATGTGTATCGAACATCTGGCCGGTTATAATTTGAGTTCAAACCTCCACGAAGACAGGCTTTTACCGCGGAAGTACTCATAGAATATGTATGACAATGTGTCTGATGGGATTTTTTCCAGACATATCTTAAAGATGCATCTGCTGTTCCGATGCGGTGATGTCATAGTTATAACAACACATGTCTAATTAATATGCATGTTATGATACTATATGCCTCCAAATAGCCACTACTTTGAATTTTGGAATAAAATTAAAATAATAAAAGCAGTATAATCTCTAAATGTTCATATATTTGTAAACTGAATGTATAAGTTTAAAGAAATAGATTTGTTTTTCATGAGGCTGCAAAAAAATGTAATAAATAAATAATTAAATACTTATGCTAATGTGCAATTATAGCACAGATGTTCCAGCTACCGCTAGTGCACCACATCCAGGATACCAGAAGGTTAATGAGAAAATCTGTGCATGAGGGGAGGGAAAAAACACTCTTTCATATGTTTACCTATTAATAGCCTGTTGATTAATTATCTGATCAACTACACATAATGTTAGAGCACTGATGTCATTTGAATAAAAAAAAAAACTCTTATGATGTGACTCATATGGCAAGTTGGACTACAAAAAAACAAACATGGTGTTGAGTCAGTTTCATTCCCCTCAAACTGCATGTCACATTTTCCTGTCTATTTTAAAATAGCACTCTATTATTAATATTCAACTGTAATTCTTACTCTCTAACAGTCCACTCGGAGGTTAACTCTCTGATCTAATGAATCATTTTTACAGCATGGCTCACGGCTAACAATACTGAACTGTCAATATTGTTTTCAGTGTCACATACATGGTCTCTGCTAATCAGTGAGTCATCAAGTAGCACTGGTGAATATGCTGGAAGCAAACAAACAAGCAAACAACTGAGTAGCTTACATATTTGCGCTTCGTTTTTATCACATGGGTTTTATCACATCCATATTAAAACCATATCTGTAACAAATGCTTGAATTAAAAAGGATGTAAAACTGATTAGCATAAAACTGTTTGGTTACATGTGGTTTTGTGAAGCATCAGGTGACCATTTTCAAGATATGTGAACAAGTCAACCTTTTTAAGTCATAAGAAGGGGCGGATTTAACTAATAAGCAAGGTAAGCGGCTGCTTAGGGCCCCAGGAAATATGAGGGCCTCCAAATAAATACCTAGAGGTATATGATACCTATAAATTATATATAACATTGTTTTCTATCATATTTTGTACTGTGAGGGTCTAAACATTTTAATTGGAATGTAAATATTACATCTGCGCAAATATGTCCCTCACCTTCTGTTATGAAGCGGACAGGAGACAGAGGTAAGGAAACGTTAGGGTGTTTATTAAATGACAACAAGGAGCACATGAAGGATAGCCAGGAGGATCAGGAATGATGTTGGGGTCTTTTCCTCCGTGGCTGGGTAACAGGAATACACGAGGATGGACAGCACACACCAGATACAGCTGACAGAGGATGACACAGACTTGGAAGGACTGGAAGACAGGACGATTCGGGAGGACCAGGAAGACTAGGAGGAATACAAAGAGAACAGGTAAGTAAATCGTTTGTTTTAGCTGAGGATGACTACGCTGAGTGGTCGCTCAGTTGTCCGCTTTCGTCGAGACGAGCCCGGACAATGAGCGACTGGAGTGCTGTGCTTTTATCTGGTGCTCGTGAATGTGATGCAGCTGTGTGCTCATTAGAAGTCAGGTGATGGTGATCTTCGTGAGTGGGGATCGTGAGAGCCTGACCAATCCGTGACAGTACCCCCCCTCCCCAGGGCCCGCTCCTGAGGGCCGACACCTCCGACGCCGTGGTGGTCTCCCTCTGCCTCTAGGCGCTGGGAACTCAGGGTGGCTCTCATGAAACTCCACCATGAGACTAGGATCGAGAATATCAGCTCTGGGAACCCATGTCCTTTCTTCGGGGCCGTACCCTTCCCAGTCCACCAGGTACTCCAACTGGCCGCCACGACGTCGGGAACGCAAGATCTCCTTCACTGCGTAGACGGCTCCTTCTTCTAGGAGCAGTGGAGGAGGGGGTTCCTCTTCGTGGTCAGGCTCTGTGGAGGGAAGAACAGGATCGTGATAGGGTTTCAGGAGTGATACGTGGAATGTAGGGTGAATACGGTAGTGAGAGGGTAATTGTAGTTTGTAGGTGACGGGGTTAACCTGTTCCACGATGGTGAAGGGACCAACAAATCGGGGACTTAACTTGCGAGAGGGCAGTCGCATGCGTATGTCCCGGGTGGATAGCCACACCTTTTGTCCGGGTGTGTATCTGGGTTCTTCAGACCTTCTTCTATCGGCGGTTACCTTGCTTCGACGGACTGCCCTCTGCAGATGTTGATGAGCCTCGTCCCAGACTCTCTCGCTCTCCCGGAACCAGTGATCCACTGCGGGGACATCAGATGGTTCGCCATCCCAGGGAAAGAGCGGTGGTTGGAAGCCCAGGACGCACTGGAATGGCGTGAGTCCGGTGGAGGGTTGCCGCAGTGAATTTTGGGCATATTCTGCCCAGCCCAAATACTGGCTCCAGGAGCTCTGGTGACCACTGCAGAAGGTCCTCAGGAACCGTCCCACCTCCTGAATCTTCCTCTCTGTCTGCCCGTTGGTTTGGGGATGATATCCAGAAGAGAGGCTGACGGCCACACCTAGGAGCTTGAAGAAGGCTTTCCATAGACGTGAGATGAACTGTGGACCTCTGTCCGACACAATATCTTCTGGAATACCAAATGACCTGAAGACTTGATTAAAGATATTGTCGGCTGTTTCAAAGGCTGTGGGAAGACCTTTCAGAGGGATTAGTTTGACAAACTTTGAGAATCTATCTACGATGACTAGAATACAGGTATTACCTTCTGACGAAGGGAGGTCAGTGATAAAGTCCACTCCTAGGTGTGACCAGGGACGGTTCGGAATCGGCAAGGGATGGAGCTTTCCAGCGGGTAGATGACGTGGGCTCTTGGATTGGGCACAGTCCTTACAGCCCTGAACATATTGCCTCACATCCCTTGCCATGTTTGGCCACCAGAATCGTTGGGATACTAGCGAGAGAGTATTGTTGATCCCTGGATGTCCAGTGCCTAGCGAGGTATGTAAGGAGTGGATCAGATCTACCCGGTGTTCAGGTGGTATGAACTGCCGATGAGGAGGGCATCCCGGCGGAGCAGGGGCTTCCGGAGTGGCAACGACTGGAGGAGCGTTCCAGGTGATCGGACAAATGGAGATGTGTTCGGGAAGAATCTTCGTTGGGAGTTCTTCATGATCGTGATGCTCGTGTAAACGAGAGAGAGCGTCTGCTCTTAGATTCTTGGGTCCTGGACGATAGGAAATGGAGAAATCAAAACGTGAGAAGAAAAGTGACCATCTGGCTTGACGTGGACATAGTCTCTTGGCCTCTTTGATATATTGGAGGTTTTTGTGATCTGTGATCACCTGGAACGGATGTTTGGCTCCCTCCAACCAGTGACGCCACTCCTCCAAGGCTAGCTTGATTGCTAGAAGCTCCCTGTCTCCTATGCTGTAATTCTGCTCCGCCGGGCTCAACTTCCGAGAGAAATAGGCACAGGGATGCAGTCGGGGCGGTGTATCATGATGTTGGGATAATACTGCCCCGACGCCGGTGGTGGATGCGTCCACTTCCACCACGAAAGGAAGATTTGGGTCAGGATGAGTCAGGAGTGGGGCCCTTGTGAACTCCTTCTTAAGAAGGCGGAAGGCTGCGGCTGCTTCTTTGGTCCACTCCAGTCCTTTGGGTTTACCCTTGAGGAGATTAGTGAGAGGTGATGTAATCCTGCTGTAGTCCTTGATAAACCGTCTATAAAAGTTAGCAAACCCAAGAAACCTCTGGAGCTCCTTAATGGAAGTGGGTTCTGACCAGGATAGAACAGCCTCAATTTTCTTCCCATCCATACGTATACCGGTTTGGTCAATGATGTATCCCAAGAAATGAATCGACTTCTGGTGGAATGAGCATTTCTCCGCTTTGAGGTAGAGGTGATGTTCTCTCAATGTGTGTAGGACCTCCGCAACGTGTTGGCGATGTTCGGCCTCACTCCGGGAGTAAATGAGGATGTCATCTATGTACACTATTACAAAGTGGTGAAGAAACTCCCGGAGGACTTCATGAATGAAGTTTTGGAATACGGAGGGGGCGTTGACCAGACCGTAAGGCATGACCTCATATTCATAGTGGCCAGTAGGGGTCACGAATGCTGTCTTCCATTGGTCCCCCTCACGTATTCTTATCAGATTATACGCGCTGCGGAGGTCCAATTTAGTGAAGACTTTAGCTTCTCGGAGCTGTTCCAAAGCGGCTGGTACCAGAGGAAGGGGATATCGGTATTTTACTGTACCGTTATTTAGGACCCTGTAGTCGATGCATGGACGCAGCCCTCCGTCCTTCTTGGCCACAAAGAAGAAGCTTGAGGCGGCTGGTGATTTTGAGTGACGTATGTACCCCTGACTCAGAGCCTCCCTTATGTAATCTTCCATTGCCTGATTCTCTGGAAGCGAGAGCGGGTAGATCCTACCTCTTGGCAACTGGGCATCTGGAACTAGGTCGATCGCGCAGTCCCATGGCCGATGCGGCGGTAGCTGGGAAGCTCTCTTGGGGCAGAAGACATCATGAAAGGAGCTGTACTCCTTAGGAATGTGGATAGACTGCTTCTCAGGAGGACTCTCGACCGATGTTGTAAACAAAGAAATGGGGTTCCGACCTTGAAGAGGGAGATTTGGAAAACAGGTAGGTGTACATCCAGATCCCCATTTCTTTATCTCTCCTGTGCCCCAAGAGATGATGGGATCGTGCTTCACCAGCCACGGGCGCCCTAGAATGATGTCCATATTTGCACCCTCCAGAACCAGAAATTGAATCCTCTCTTGATGTAACAACCCCACTTGAAGAAGGATGTCTTCGCATTGTCGATGGATACGGGTCGAAGATCGAGTGCACTGGGTTATCGGTTGTATCTGGTATATATGCGAGGACGCCTCAGTACGCAGGTGGAGTTGACGACAGAGGGATTGGGAGATGAAGTTCCCTGCTGACCCGGAGTCGATGAGGGCTGTGACAAGGAGAGAAATAGAGGCAGTAGTTATTTGTACGGTGGTAGTAAGTGGTTTACATTGTTCAATATTCGTACTGAATACACTCACTGAAGTCCGAATGGGACGAAGGGGACACTCCATACGGGTGTGTCCACTGACACCGCAGTATAGACACAGACCCCGGGTCAGCCTCCTCTGTCGTTCCGCTGATGTCAGTCTTCCAGACTCTATTATCATGGGTTCTGGTTCTGGAGAGGCTGTTGACTCAGGCGATTGGAGGAGTGCAGACGAGGGGGTGATGGTGTCCTGTTGATAGGAACGGAGACGATCGGAACATCGGAGAGAATGTTGGATGAATCTCTCCAGACCCATAGTATCATCTAATGTGGCCAGCTGGATTCGGAGAGTGGGTTCCAAGCCGAGCCGGTACGTGGTCAACAACGATCTCTCATTCCATCCACTTGCAGCTGCTAGAGTGCGAAACCGGAGAGCATATTCCTGTGTAGATAGAGTACCTTGCTTTAGATGATACAGCTGCTCTCCAGCGGCTACTTCCCCATCAGAACGTCCAAACACCTCTTTGAAATACTCCGTGAAGGTAGTGATGGAATTCATGACCGGCCCGGCTTGGTTCCAGATCGTCTCAGCCCATTTAAGTGCAGGTCCAGAGAGTAGTGATACGATGTAGGCGATCTTTGACTTATCTGTGGGATATAGAGAAGGTTGCATTTCGAATATGAGGGAACATTGTAACAGAAAACCATTGCACTCCCCCGCTCCGCCTGAGTAGGGCGCTGGTCGGGCCATGGGACTGGAAGGAAGGGCCGAAGAAGAAACTGTGGAGGCGGAAGTGCTCGGTGCTGGTGGTGCGTTGGAAAGTGGAGCTGGTGGCTGTAGAATCCGCTTCAACTGGTCCACCAGCTCTTGAAAGTGATCGGGGGTGCTCATGTTGTCGTCGTTATGGGTCCGGGCTTCTGTTATGAAGCGGACAGGAGACAGAGGTAAGGAAACGTTAGGGTGTTTATTAAATGACAACAAGGAGCACATGAAGGATAGCCAGGAGGATCAGGAATGATGTTGGGGTCTTTTCCTCCGTGGCTGGGTAACAGGAATACACGAGGATGGACAGCACACACCAGATACAGCTGACAGAGGATGACACAGACTTGGAAGGACTGGAAGACAGGACGATTCGGGAGGACCAGGAAGACTAGGAGGAATACAAAGAGAACAGGTAAGTAAATCGTTTGTTTTAGCTGAGGATGACTACGCTGAGTGGTCGCTCAGTTGTCCGCTTTCGTCGAGACGAGCCCGGACAATGAGCGACTGGAGTGCTGTGCTTTTATCTGGTGCTCGTGAATGTGATGCAGCTGTGTGCTCATTAGAAGTCAGGTGATGGTGATCTTCGTGAGTGGGGATCGTGAGAGCCTGACCAATCCGTGACACCTTCAATCATGGATCTGTCCAGCAGTCAAATCAGTAAAGAACTATTTCATTTTTAAAACTAAATCATTTATTATTTTTAGTTGTGAATTCATTTTAAGAACACGTTGTTTCAGAGGTGTTTTTCAAGATGCTTTACATGTTGTTGTAGTTGTTATTATTATTTTGCATTAAGATAAACATGTAGAAATCTAATGATATGACAAAAAAAACTGCAAAATAATTTTTTAAAAATAGTAAATAAAGTATAAATGGTGTCTTTTAGAGCTATTGGACCCCGTGGCTGGAATTGCTTAGGGCCCCAAAATCACTAAATCCACCCCTGGTCACAAGTTAAAACTGACAGTGGCATAGCTTATTTTAACATCATTTAAAAGATAGTTTACCCCAACATGAGAATTATGTCATTATTTACTCGCTCTCAAGTTGCTATAAACCCAATTAAATTTCTTTCTTCTGTTGTAAAAAAAAAAGAAGATATTTTAAAGAATGCTAAAAAAAATGGCATCTTTGACCTTCAAATTGACTTTTTTCTTACTGCACACCACCTGTCGGAAACCCAATCTTTCTTCTTCATATACATCAGACACTTTCTTATTAACAGTCAATGATACATAGCAATATGTAGATATACACTCAAATACATACACACTTACTCAAAGATTATTTTTGCTGCTTATTCAAACTAATTTAAAAGGAGCTGAAACAACACAGTTCTTGAGATTTCATTGGGACTACTTAATTTTTTATGTTCAATCAACATAAATTTGTTAAAAGTGTTAAGGTAACTTAATCGATTTGTGTCGGGACAACATGAATGCATTATATGGAACCCTGCCTTTTTTTACAGTGTTGACTTCCATATTTATTTTTTTCTCACTGCAAACCACTATTAGAAAACACACCCTTTCCTCTCTATATGCACCTGACATTTTTTATTTACAGTCAATGACACATACCTGTAAAACAGTGAAAATCCCTAAATAAAATAAGTTAGTTTAACTCATATTTTTTTAAAAGTTACTTTGACTTAAGGAAAAAAAGAGTTATGGTAACTCCTAATACTAATAATATTAAGCAGAACTCAAACTGAATGAGTTATAAATGAATTAATTATATTTTGTGTCAACTTAACTCTAATGCTTTAAGTTAAATTAGTTCATTTATTCTAGTTTGTGTCTATAGCATACAACAAATAATATTTCATTGAGATTACAAAGAAGTACACTTAAAAATATCTGTATCTGAGAAATTGCACGAATGAAAAAAACAGCATGCCGTGCTATAATAGCATATTTGCCGTAATCAGTTACCTCAAACGGTTTGGGTTACCTTAACTTATCAGGTTTTATAGTGTAGTAATATGTATGTATACACTCAAATACATACACACTTACTCAAAGATTTTTTTTGCTGCGTATTCAAACTACTTCCTTAAAATGAGTTGAAACAACACAATTCTTGACATTTCCTTGGGACAACTTCATTGCTTTATGTTCAATCAACTTAAATTTGTAAACTTACAAAACCCTCCATTTTTACTGTCTGTATATATACATAATTTTAATCTATGACTCTATAATCTATGACAGTCCCGACTGTTCTAACTTGTCTCAGAAAAAAATTGTATTATTTAAGACTTAGGAAAGCAATAATGTATGGAAATGTATGCATATGTTAAATATATGCAAAATAATATTTGATTTGCCATTGTTTAATCTGTTTGAAATCATGTTCAATGCAAGTCCACTGATTGAAAAACTTACTTCCTGTAATGTGACAACATCCCTTGGCTTACATTAAAAAAATAGAACAGATATTACCTTTTTGAAGAAGTACATTATAACTGCAGATTAACCGTATACGTTTGAAAGTTGTACTGACCAACCTTCTCACACCTTAACTTTGTTCTGATTTTGACTGACGTGATACAAAAGCTCCAAGATCTAAAGCTGCTTTGGAACAATAATCACTGTGCTAGCACATAAACTTACTGAACTGAATTACCTCCAATGTCAAAGGCTGTTGTTTTCCAACATTTTTCAAAAAAAATCTGCTTTTGTATTGAGCAGAACAATGAAACTGAAAGTTTGAACTACTTGGATTTTTTTCTGCAAATGTCTTCATCACAGTGGTTACAGTTGTTTTTGGTGTCAGCAGACTTTTGAGACTGTATTGTTTGATATTGTTACCGCACTGTTGTTATACAAATGTTTACAGTAGCAACAAAACGTAACAGTTTTCTTTGTGGCATTAAAGGCTAAGCTAAAAGTTAATCTCAGCACTGCTAAAACAGTAGTATTATTTTAAGGCTCATTCAGGAAATCGACAATGTATACCACAGCTTGTGCAAATTGTTAAATCTATGCAAAATCATAATTGTTTTGCAGTTTGAAATCATTTTCAATGCAAGTCTGTTGAAAAACTCACTTCATATAGTGTGACCACATACTCTGGCATGTGTTGGTTGACTGTAAACAGACCCTGCACTAAAAAAGGTGCATAAAAACAACTTTACTCAGAAACAGCTAATTTCACAGGTTAAGTAATGCAATGAATTAAGCATGTAATTTTGAAACAGAAAGAACAAAAATAGTACTTTCTGGTATCATTGTAGACGAGGCTAACAAGATTTTGGCTTTTCATAAAGTGCTTTTTAGTAAGGATAAAAAGAAAACATCTGAAATACACTTTTAAGTGTTCTTTTACAGCATTTTATTAATTTGTGACTGTAGATTTCAAAAACAATGCCTATTTTTAAAGGCCAACAGCTTGCAGATTGTTTATATCTTAAGGTTTTTTACTTAGGGTTACATAATGTATACATATTTATTATTATACAGTACATGTTTAATTGTATTTACATGTATTTACATACATTAATATTATACATTTATATTTCCTTGTTTGGCAGCGCAGTGGGTAGTGCTGTTATAGAGCCAGAGCAGTCTCAATAATATAACTTTTACAAAATAAAATTCATACACGCACCACACAATTCACATTTACAAAATCCAATTGTAAATTCAAAACACAATTCATAAATTCAACACACAATTTGTGAATTCAAAAGTAAAAATCATGAATATTTTCGCCAAATGAAATGGATGTGTATTATGAATCATGTTTGGAATTTCCGAATTGGATTTGTGTATTTTTATTTCGTGTTTTGAATTTCCAAACTGGATTTGTGTATTTATAAAATGCATTTTGAATTTACGAATGAGATTTGTGTATTTACGAATCACGTTTTGAATTTCCAAATTTGATTTGTACATTTTTAAATCATATTTTTAATTTACAAATTGGATTTGTGTATTTATAAAATGCATTTTTTATTTACAAATTGGATTTGTGCATTTTTAAATCATATTTTTAATTTACAAATTGGATTTGTGTATTTACGAATCGTGTTTTAAATTTTCAAATTGGATTTGTGTATTTATGAATCTTGTTTTGAACTTACGAATTGGATTTGTGTATTTATGAATCACGTTTTGAATTTGTGAATGGACTATATGCACACAGACTTTTAATTTTTCAGCCAGGCAGCCCGAGGGCTTCCGGTGAACTGTCTTTCCATTACAAACTTGTCACGTTTAAGATCTGATTTCTTTACAAATCGGCGATCTTCACTGCCTGTTAGATATACAATATGAAGTGGGTCTCAAATCGGACAAGAAGCACTGCATTCAACTCCATTTCCCCCCGCCATGTCTTTAAAAAATGACAGTTTATTTTACCCCAGTATTTTCTATGGAATTTCTGCGCTAGCATGACGGTGCTAGTTGTTACAACGGTCTTTCATCTCATTTTAGACTTGAACAACTAAATGAATGCTCAAGTCTATTTAACTGAATGTATTGTAATTACATTACAACATTGATGCTGTAAAAACAACCTTGTGAAATTGAAAATAGTAACATTAAGCTTTCACCGGAAGTTTATCTTTGGCTTTAAAATTCTAGCTGTGCATAGAGCCCATTGGATTTTGTAAATGTGAATTGTGTTGTGGATGTATGAATTGTATTTTGTAAATGTATTCTTTTAGACTGATCTGGCTTCATACGCTGTCGCCTCACAGCAAGAAGATCGCTGATTCGAGCCTCGGCTGGGTCAGTTGGCATTTTTGTGTGGAGTTTCCATGTTCTCCCCATGTTCGTGTGGGTTTCCTCCGGGTGCTCCGGTTTCCCCCACAAGACCAAAGACATGCTATAGGTGAATTGAGTAAGCTAAATTGTCCGTAGTGTATGTGTGTGAAAGAGTGTGAGGGTGGTTCTCAGTGATGGGTTGCAGTTGGAAGGGCATCCGCTGCGTAAAACATATGCTCGATAAGTTGGTGGTTCATTCCGCTGTGGCAACCCCTGGTTAATAAAGGGACTAAGCCGAGAAGATATTGAATGAATGAATGATTGAATGTCCTTGTTTATCTGGGGTGTCAGGACTGAATGACTTTGACATTTTCAGTTTTTTTACAGTGTGGGACAATTCACTGAGGTAAATAATAAAGTGTAACCCGTGTATACCAACCTCAAAAACACTAATCAAAATTAATGACTTCAATAAGCATATAAAACAGAAAAACAACAGCCACAGACGCAAACTTATCCTCAAACCTGCCTAAAATAGACGGGGGTGACTAACCTCAAGCTCTTCCCCTTTCCAATTCCACCATGTACACGGCATATGCGCCGTGACGTCACAGATCAGCTGACTAGTTTGTTTTGTAAAGACGGACTTCACAGGACGAAGCAACGACGCGCAGCTGAAATACACGGTTTCGCATTATATATAAAAACATAAAGGTCTAAAACCTGTTCAGATACGAAAAACTACAGAAATTAGGCAGAACTGCCTAAAACAAACGTGTCTAATCACATTGTAAACATGCCTTCGGAAAAGACATTTAAACAAAGGAGGACATTTGGTAAGTGCATCGAGTTTAAATCATCAGAGATCCACTTTTCGACTGTATTTTTGATATAGGGATTAACGTTACAGCATGGCACATTTATATCAGTCTAGACTATATTCTGATAAAGTTTATGATTCACTCGATATTTGTGATGGCATGTACAGTAATACCTAATGCTTATGTATTCTGGTCAATGTAATATGCGAATATTTTATTAAAACACTAAATGTCTTGAGGTCGTTATAGAAAATTGGGTCGTGTTTACTGCTCTCGAAACAATCCAGTCAAACGGTGTTATAAGGGTGTCGGCTGTTTATATCTGTACATCTTAATGTTCTGACTGTGAAAACAAAGACTGCAGACACATAAACGATATAAATAATTCATCTAGCATGTTTCCGATGTACCCAAACCGAAAGCTATGTAGCAATGTCTTTGTTTATGTGCAGATGTTAGCAAAACACATCGCTGCAGGATTGGGGGATGGGACTCGTCGTTTAAGGTTATTTAGAAGGACTCGAGTAAACAAACGATACCGAATGAATATTGGGAATATTTCATTTAGCGACTGTTCAGATGCCCTCGTCAGTTTCTTAAACTGTTGTTGTCGTCAATGTGCTCAGTTACAGGCCTGTTAAACAGGCGTTTAGCAGTTTCCTTTTTCATAACGTCCACCTCTGTTCTTTTCCATCTCATTTTGGGACTGGAGTGGAAAATATCTTATTAGCTACATTGCCTCAAACAACATTTCGGGATTTGTTTGTATTCCTACGTTCTTATTTGATCGATATGTTAGGATAACATCCAAGTTTTTACAAAGGCCTCAGTGACTAAATCTCTTATCAACCAGTAATTCACCTGTTTTGTCAAACCAATGTTACGGTAAAAAGCACAAACTATTTTCCACTAATAGAATGATTTAATGAAACAAATCGTTGAATATTTCTAGTAGTTCGAACATGACTGACTCAAAGTCATATAAAATATGTGACAAACTTAAACATTATACAGTAATACATGGCTCTTAAACAGGCGTTTAGCAGTTTCCTTTTTATAACGTTAAACTCTGTTGTTTTCGATCTCATTTTGGGACTGAAGTGGAAAATAGCTTATAAGCTACATAGTCAGAGACGTACCCAGACAACACTTCAGGTTTTGTTTGTATTCGTAGGTTCTAATTTGATCGATATGTTAAGGTAACATTCAAGTTTTTACAAAGGCCTCAGTGACTAGATGTAAAACAATCTCTTATCAGCCTATAACTAAACTGTTTTGTCGAACCAATGTTATGATAAACAGCCCAAACTATTTTCCACTATAAGAATGTTTTAATGAATCAAATCATTGAATATATCTAGAAGTTCGAACCGGTCTGACTCACAGTTATATAAAATATGTAACAAATATTATGTGTGTGAAATGTAAATGCTAATAATGGACTCAACAATGGAAAGGTTAAACATTTATCAGTCAAACATCCAAAATTTGACAATTGTATTCGTTTTGTGAACATGCACACCAAGTTGTAATAAGTGTATTTTTTATGTAAAGATGTTATGACTACAATATGTAACTATATCTATCTATCTATCTATCTATCTATCTATCTATCTATCTATCTATCTATCTATCTATACACACACACACATATAAACAAAGACCTGCTTTTGTAACTAGAATCATCGTTCTGAATTGGGCCTCATTAAGCTAGAATGAATGTCCTTATTAGTTAAATAAACGAAGAAAGATCAACTGTTTCTATGAAATGAAACTAAATAAACTACATGGAAATGAGTGAGCCACCAAAATCAACCACAGTTGCTCAATAATCGCACGTGCTGTACATGAGCAGCATGTGCTCAAACAAGTTCATGAACCGGCGCTCACAAGACTTCATGCTCTTTAGCTTTTCTTGTTCGTTTCTCCTTGGAAAATCTTGTCTTAAAGTCAAGGTAGTGAGTTAGCGTGTACTTATCATTTTATTGTTTTATAGTTGCTGTAGATACTGTCCTGTCATGCTGATTCATGCCTTTTGTTCAAAGTCTAGATAGCGTGGTACACAAAGGACGTCCTTGTTTCTGTTTCATGTCTTTTAACTGATTATGTGGAACAGATGCTTTTACGACAAAGTAATCAACTAATAATACAAGCTATTTATCTTAAAAGGAGCATGCATAAATACTGAGCGCTTTCTTAAAGAGACAGTTCACCAATATGAATTACAGTTTTCTTTTCATCGCCTTGCCTTGTATACCAAAAGAACAACTTAAGGGGATAGTTCACCCAAAATTTTAAATGACCTTCGTTTTTTTATAGGTTGAACACAAAAGATACTCCGATTAGTAAAAATGATGACAATTTTCATATTTTGTGTGAACCATCCCTTTAATCTAGAGCTAAGCCTTACAGCATTGAAACTGAACCACAGGAAGGAGCTAACAAGTTTACAGTGGACCAGTTAAACATGATTAAACTCGGTCCTTCAGAGAATCGATCGACACTTGAGATCTAAAGCCATACCCAGCTCAGTGAAATGTCTGTGGTTTAATGCGTTTTGTATTGCGATCCGCCTGTATCTAATATCCGCTCCTACTTCCTTTCTATAGAGCAGCGGGTGGAGGATGTACGGCTGATCCGGGAACAGCATCCAAACAAGATCCCGGTAAGCAGATTAATGGCCGTCTGTGGAGTTGGAGATGAAGATTAAAATTGATAACCAATTAAAAGGAGGCTTCCACGCTTAGAATGAGAGTGTGTTTGTCAATATAGATTGTTGTAATGCAGCACTGCCAGTGCCATGTTTGTTCAGAATGGGCTTTTTTTTTTTTTTTTCTTTTTTTTTTGAAGACGTATTTACATGCCCATATGTTGTTTCAAACACATTGTTTCAAACGGCACACGTAAATACATGTAAATAATTTGAATATTTCAACTGACTTTTCTTAAATATCTTGTTTTGTGGTCGAAGAAAAAAAATGTTGAGCGATAAATTACAACTTTTTATCTCATTTTTGAAAGTTGCTATTTTACCATTTTTCTGTGGGTGGGGGGATTTAGACTTTTTAGAGACTGTAAACTTGTAAAAAAATAACAAGAAATTCATTTTTGTCCAAAATTTTTGCATTTCTCACTTTATTTTCGTAAAAATCAGAACAGAGTTTATATTAGGGCTGGGAGATTTGGCCTAAAATCAAAATCTCGATAAATTGAACATTTTAACTTGATTATGATGAACGGTTATTTTATTTATTCTATTTTTTGCCCTCATAGTTTACTGACTTTTGTATGGTAAACATGCTCACATATTACAAGTGAGAGACTTTTGAATGAAGGATGCATTACTTGATTTAAAAATAATTGAAGGAGGGGCACACCATATACAATCAATGATTATTTATTGAACATTAACGTTGAACAACTGATATTAAAACCAGGAATGCTCCGATTAGGATTTTCGCAGCCGATACCAAATACCGATTCCTTGTCATGGTAATCGGCCGATACCAAGTACCGATTCTGATGCTTTAAGCTTTATAATGCATAAAGCACATTTCCCTCCAAGTATGACCTTAAAGAAAAAATGAAGGATAAAGAAGTTCAAATGTAAAAACCTATAAATCCATTACTTCTTTACTAAAAGAAAATAGGTCTATTATTACTGTTTATTGCAATAAGTGAACTTGCAATATTGTCAAAAACACATTACATATATGTATAAAGGCCTAAATACATGCAACGTCATTCAAATGTTTTTATAATCTCCGACTAACACAAACACTTGCGATCGGTTCATGAGATCGGCCACATCAGCAAGTACTGTTCGAGTCAGTAAATGTGATTATCGGCTGATATCGATCGATCGGAGCATCCCTCATTAAAACACACATTGCCTAAAACCAACAATCAATTCTTTTATATAAAAAATAGTGAAAATAAATAACTTGCACATTTGGAAACAAAATAAATTATTTTCAATGTTTTTCATGTTAAAAGTAGAAAATAAGCAGCATTTCTTCTAAATAAAATAACTCTTGTATATTCTGTAAATAATAGTTTAAACAGTGCATTTCTTGCATCTTCTATAAAACAAATAATAATGTAATTAATCATTTTAATGTAATGCAAAATATGCTGTGTCAAGGCATCTCTGACGCAGCTTACGATCATCGTCAATGTAGTGCAAAGTAACAAAAATAGCGGGGTCACATGACTCCACATGCAGTAGGGTGAGTAACGGGAAAAACTTGATTGATTATAGGTTCTGAATGTCGATTTCAGTTACTTTATTAATGGCCCAGACTAATTTATATTACGAGATGTACAATAAATTTCAAGAAAGCATCAAAATTATAGGAAATAAACTCAGAATAGTGAAAAATCCTGTAAACTCATCGCTCAAAAACATTGCTCTTTTATCTCATAGTTATGCGTTTATTAGTATATAATACTAATAGTGAATTTTCTTACAATTTGGAGAAAAATACGTATGAATTGCAAGACATAAACCCAGAATTGTGAGGAAAATCTGCAGAAAACTGCAAAAAAAAAAGCCTGTAAACTGTACACTAGGGCTGGGCAATTTGGCCAAAAATCTAAATCTCGATTAATAAAAATGTTTAACTCTATTACGATTAATGAACGATTTTTTTATTTATTATTTTATTTTTTTAAGTTTTGTACAGTAAATATGTTAATATTTTTTGATGAAGGGTGCATTGTACACCGTCTACTGTCTTTGATTATTTATTGAACATCAACATCACCCTTAAAAAAACTTAAATTAATCGTTGCCGCCCACTCTCGTCACCGCTATCAAATTGACCAATCACAAAGCTTTGCCGCGTTGTCACGATGTGTAGCTGCATTTTTTGAGGTGCGCGGGTATGCGACCATGTGAAGGCTGCACTGAACCATACGCGTGAGCTCAACGCAGAAGTATAAATCAGTCTTAACAGAGCGGAGTGATGTAACTCAACACAGGGTAAGGAAAATAATTGAAAATAATCGGCCTGAAAAATTAGATCGATTATAGGTTATGAATGTCGATTTCGATTAATCGCCAAGCCCTACTGTATACACTGCCTATCAAATCGCACTTGTTTCGCTATGAATTAAAAATATGAATTTACTATGAATTGCAATGGTAAAAAAAGTCAGATTAAAAATACTTTTTTCATTCTTTATCAAAAACAGGTTTCTATAAGAACAAGAAAATGACGTTTAAATGTTGGAGTCAAAGAAATAAAATAAATGACTCAAAAGCAAATGGCCTTTTAGATCAAGGCCTTGATGTAAATGTTTGAAACTGCTCAACAGCCTGTTCTGGGTGTAATAGGTTAATCTTGTGCATAATCTCAAAAGGAAGCTTGTTAATAGACCTATTAAAACAGCTAGCATATGAATGTCTGAGTTTGCATGTCTGTATAGGCCTTTATCAGCTTCTGAAAGACCCATCATTGGTTCTAAAGCCAGGTGTCACCTCTATTGATCGTGCCTCAGGGTTACTAGTGTGGATTGTTATTCAAGCTGGTCAGGATCAAGTCAACTTCCCATCTGCTGAATAGACACAAACCACAGCCCAAAATAGCTCATTTGAATAGGAAAGGTTTTGTGCAAAATTTGTGTTTTAAATAAAGGCAACGGTTTAACATGACAACGATGGAGTGCATATAGAATTTACCGCATGTTTATGATGCATCGCTCCTCTGTTGTTCTAATGTAAAGTAAATTTAAATCTGAAAATTAATTTATTTGTCTTACAAGTGCCACAAAAAAAGCACAGACAAAAAACTGTTTCCTTGCTACTCCTGCCAGCTGATCACCTCTGTGCCCTTATGTAAGCAGGTGAACTGACGTGAAATGTAGGTGGAGCTATCATATCCATATCACCAAACCACTCGATCCGTGACATAGAATAATACAGCATAATGTTATTAATCTTAATTACTCAATCATACAACAAATAAACAATAAAATTAATTAAATGTCACAAATGGCTCCAACATCACCTTTGTGGATGCAACACAAACACTGCCACTTACTCTTTGTTTACGTTTGACTTTAATCTACACTTCTCTAACACATACCGTGGCGTGCATGATGTCATCATTTTTAAAGATTCTCATATTCGGTTGTTTACATGAACACGGCAGTGTCGCATTTTCAAAAATGTCCACTTTGTTTTTAAATTTATGCATTTTCAGTCCCATAAACGCCTTTGTCATGTACAGCGGGAAAAATTAGTATTGAACACGTCATGTTTTTTCCTGGGAATAATATTTCTAAAGAAGCTGTTGACATGGAATTGAACCAGTTTTTGGTAAAAACCCAAACAATACAAACATAAAAATAAAACAAAACAAAACAAAAAATCTGAATTTAGTTATGTGAGAAATGTAGGTTACTTATTAGTTGTGTAGTTACTGAGAGATTTTAGCTACTGTCTGGGCTTTCACTGCCTTTCTACACCTGCCTTTCTTCATGTGTTCAATACTTTTCCCCTGCATCATTTCATTTTATTATGCACAACTTAATTTGTAAACGAATTAGATTTGTTTTTATTGCATAGATGGATTTCTTTGGTTGATACCAAATTAAGTAATAATGTAATTTTATGCCAAAATAACGCATAAAATATTTAGTTTTCAGCCGAAAATAATGTCATATAAACCATGCAGTGAGGACAGGTGGTGATGGGTGAAAAAAAAACAATTATGAAAAGTGACATTTACAATTAATAATACCATTAAAAATTAATACCTCGATTTCTCATGGATTACATGTATGGGTGCCATTTTGGTGTATGCGTCACAAAAGTGATTTTACAAACATAGAATACATCTTTCAGGGTAACATATTTAACATATTTAAAACAAACAATATACTTCATCTGACACATTAAAAATATATAAAAGAATAAGTTTCCCAGTACTGGGTTGTGGCTGGAAGGGCATCCGCTGCGTAAAACATATGCTGGAATAGTTGGCGGTTCATTCTGCTGTGGTGACCCCTGATTAAATAAGAGACTAAGTGATCATGCTTAATTTTATTATATGTTAAATTAATGATGATCATAATTTTAGTTTTTTACATCCAATGTTTGATCCAACTTATTCACTTAATATTTGTATTCATATATGCTAAAATGTTACTCGTTGATTTTATATGTTTCAGGTCATCATCGAGAGATACAAGGGAGAGAAGCAACTGCCGATTCTTGACAAAACTAAGTTTTTAGTTCCTGACCACGTTAACATGAGCGAACTTATTAAGATAATCAGGTAATATCACTGAAAAAAACATGTTTGCCGCTGTTTCAAACTACTTATTTAAGATGTGTTGAAACAACAATTATTAAGGGGCGACAACTTAATTATTTTATGTTCAATCCACTTAAATTAATTTCACATGAGCTCCACTGGGTTTTTCTGGGTTCCACATAAATCCTTCATGTTGTGCCTTCAAAGGGTCACGAAACACCAAAATCCACATTTTTTGAGATGTTGACAGTCATATATGTGCCCCACGCTGCTAAAAACAATATTAGGACACATATACTTCACAGTAAAAGTGAAAATTGGTTGTTTTTGCGTTATTTTGAGCAAATTCATTCTTCCGGTTTGAAAAGAAATTTTGAAGCTACATCACGGCGATGAGATCCTTGTGTAAATTCATGTGCATCGATGGATTTGCTCTTCAGTGTTTGGACTCTCAGTAGTGAATATTAAACCACACTGAATTGAGCTAAACAGAACTGAACTTAAACACTACAAACTGAACTACACTGTTTCAATTGACTATAATCCTCTATGTGAAGCTGCTTTGACACAATCTACATTGTAAAAGCGCTATACAAATAAAGGTGAACCGAACTGAATTGAATTCCAGCGTGTAAGACTGGATGTCTGTACCGGCATATACAACGTGATGTCATTGAGTTTTCATCATTAATTCATGAGAGAGACTTGGTTCAATCCAATCAGTGTGCTCTATTGTGAATGAGGTGCAACTTCATTAATATGCATGATAGCTTCGAAGACTGTTTTTAACTGTTACAATGTTTACGGCAGAGAGACCCCATGTTGTGTTGCCAAGCGTAAATAAACAGGTGGAAGAAGAAGAAGAAGAAGAAGAATTGTTTGGAGACATTGGTCATCAGTGTTGCATTTTTAAACATGCTGTAACAAAGGTTTTGTTTTCATTTCACCGCTATGAGAGCGCAGCTGGACTCACATATGTGGATTACAGTGGTCTGCTAACACGCCACAAAAATATGTAAGGAACACTTTTTGTTTTACCTGAGAGCTTTTCGAATCTGGAAATGGTGAAATCCAGATTTGCAGCTCGTCTGTGGCCCTATAAGGCCCAATTTACAATAATCGATTTAGTTTGAAAATGATGTTTTAGAATGAAAACGATCCACATCCACACTAGCGTTTCACCCAGCATTTCTGAACTACTCTGCATCTACATTAGACTGCTGATCTCAAAATGAAAATAGGCATTTTTTTATCATGTTTTCATTTTATTGTTAAGAAAGTGAAACAACGTAGCCAGGGTGATGTGAATGAGGTTATAAAGTATACGTTTCCCTTTGAAGATTTACCCGATGTGTCCTCTGGAGTTTGTTTTTTAAATCAAACTTGCAAAGTCTGAACTTAGGAGAGGATGCAAGGCTGAACTGTGTGTAGGCTACTTAATATTGAGGAAAAAGCCCTAATCAGAAAGGCGAATGTCTGCAGCCCCACCTCCGCTTTCAGATGTCTCAGTTTTCCCCCATACACACCGAGACAGAGCGGCAGCGTTTTAGAATGAAAACGGCCTCTTCAGTGTTTCCAAAACGCTCTGTTTTCGGCACTCGAAAACTACGGCGTAGTGTGGACGGATGCTGTAAATGTAGCAAAACTTATTCGCTTTAAAACTAAAACGTATTAGTGTAAACGGGGCCTTAAGTTACCTTAACAACATGGAGGATTTATGTGGAACCCAGCATTTTTGTACAGTGTACCGAACAAATATCTTTTTACCTGATAATTTCTTAATCATTATTTATAGGGAAAATAATAATGCATCTCTGTTTTGCCAAAAGGCGACGCCTCCAGCTCAACTCTAACCAGGCTTTCTTCCTGCTGGTCAACGGTCACAGCATGGTATCTGTGTCCACTGCCATTTCCGAGGTCTACGAACGCGAAAGAGACGAGGACGGCTTTCTGTACATGGTTTACGCTTCCCAGGAGACATTTGGATCCCAGTAAAAAAACAAATATATGGCAAAACGATTGGCTTTCACTCATGGACAATGATACAATCTAGCCTAAACTCTTCTGACCTATCCCCCACATATAACCCTATCACGTTTCCCTTCCCCATCCAATCAGGAAGCAGCTGAACTTTCAGTCATTTGGCTCCAAAACCATTATCCAAAGCTAAATCCTAACACCTTACATCCCGACCTCAACTCCCTTCTGTTACTTTGGTGTCTTCAAAATGGATAAGTTAAAGGTCGTAGGACAGGTTATGGTTTACTTGGACTACCCAAACACAAAGCTTGAACAAAAAAAGACTTCTGAGATAAAATAGTCTTGTTTTCTTAGCGGTTGAATTCCTGAAATGACATCTAGTGTAATGTTAGGCGGCCAAAACAGTTTCGGAGGTTACACGTCAGGTCCTGGTGACTTTTAACCCCATTGTGTCATTTCTCAAACTTTTTATTTGTCAGCCTTTTCTTACCTGTAGATGTCAAACCGAGTTTTCCGCTGCTCCATTTTCCTGTTAGAAGCAATTCAGTCTTTTCTCTTCCCCCTTGAGCTTTTTTGTTAACTGGGTCACGAGCGTTGAGGTTCTTGGATTTCACAACACAAGGTTCGAAATGACGTCCTACTTGCCTTGTTGACATTTTGATCCGGTGGGACTTGCCTGAGGAAGTAAGATAGTATGCAAATTAAAATACAAGAAATTCTGCTTTGATTGTAGTGCGAAGCTTTAAAAAGTCCAAGTTTAGAAAGCAAAATGTAATTATAATGGTACATTGAGCGAATGAATGTGACAATTGGACACGAGTGCTGCCCGAACATCCTTGCTCTTTTAGGTGCACGCTTTTAGACTTTTCGATTTTATTAGAGGATTATTTACGCCTTTATAAACGCATAACCGTGAGCTGTTGTACTCTTTCCATCTGTATGTCTTACAGTAAACTGTACAGAAGCTTTAGATGCCTTTTCTCCTGAGCATTTACTTGCTGTTTGTCTTGCTCTTATTTAAAGAGATGTTATTTTTTTTTCGTCGTTTTCTTCATGTAAAAAAACAATTCATATGTGCTACTATTGTGCAATTTACAAAAGTGACTGTTTGTTTGAATGAGAGTTTAACTTTAAAGGATTATAATATCAACCCATTTATCGAACTAAAGCTCATTTTGTTCTGTGTTCCTCCTGCTCAGATTTACAGCAATATCACACTTCTATTTCTGTTGATATTTTAAAATAAATGAGGAATATGCAGCCTGTCTGGTTATTTCTTTTGGTTCTTCATTCATTCATTCATTCATTTTTCTTCGGCTTAGTAACTGATTTATTAGAGGTCACCACAGGGGAATAAACCGCCAACTATTCCAGCATCTGTTTTATGCTAGCAGATGCCCTTCCAGCCCAGTACTGGGAAACACCCATACATTCTAACATTCACAAACACACTCATACACTACGGCCAATTTTTTTTTTTTACCCAATTCACGGGGAAAACATGCAAACTCCACACAGAATTGCCAACTGGCCCACCTGGAACCAGCGATCTCCTTGCTGTGAGGCAACAGTGCTAACCACTGAGCCACCGTGCTGCCCTTTCTTTTGGTTCTTGTATTACTGAATTCTTTGTTCTATGGATTTAAAATATGAGGGAATGAATAGTAATCGAGAATGGGTGCAGTATTTTGATTAGAAGCAGGGTGCGAATTAGGGGGGGCAGGTTGGGAGCGGGATTGACCCCCCTAATTAATGCTTGGTCAGCTCTTTAATACTGGGAAATAATTTTCTGTGCTCTGTATTTTAAATAATTATGCTAATAATTAAAATACAGATAAAAATATAATTAATAATATAAATATACATTAGACCACAGTTCTATAACGGTTCATACCACTGTGCGTCACATCGTGCCAATAAGTCTGTCAGAAAAAAACTAATTTAACAGTCTGAAACCAGAAGATCTAGAGCCCCAATCGACAACGTAACTGTTCACAAGACTGTTTCTTGAAAAATAGCTGTTTGTTTCTAATTAACAAAAAAAAAAGTCAAAAAAGTTCTAAAGTTTTTAAAAGTAAAGTAAAATTAGATGCATAGTTTGACTTACAGTAACCTCAGCAGTAGCTAATCGCGTACTGTAGGTCAGAATACACAAAATCTTCCACAAAACACTGAAAACTTATAAGTTAGATGCAGTTTTAATAAATACATACATTTGATACACAGAAGGATGTTTTACAAAAACTAACGTTACTGATTATAATGGGTGGTAAAATTTAAGTATGAAAACTATTAAGATATTAGCCTATTATTTCACTTAACTGACCAACAATAATAGCAACAATGATTTCAATTTGACCAACCATGAACACCTTTTGTTCCTCAGAACTTTTTTTGTTCATTCTGCTTGATTTGTTATCATTTTAGCAGTCTAAAGTACTCTAAAGTTTTTTTTTTCCTCGTCTGACCAATTAGTACAGCACAAACAATACAATAATTGGTGATTTGCAGCAGCCACAATCAGCAAATTTGTCATTGTTTACGCTCTATCCCTCCAAAATGGCCGACGACGCATCAAACACTTTAACATTGTTCATTCGCAGAAAAGGAATTCGCTTTAAATGCAGAATAACGTATATTTTAGATAAATATATCAAATTTAGTGCTTTACATTCAAGAAAATGCGATGTGTATTGGTGTCCAGTAAACTGTAAAAGTAATGTACAAATATAACGTCTGCGTTTTGTCCGTTTTCGTTTATGACACAAATACTTACATGTGTAAGTATCCTCAAGAGGTTTTAGAGTTTGTATTCCACTATTCTCCGAGAGTGAGGTCATCAGGATTTTACCATTTTATGTGAGTCAAATGATCATATCTGTACCCATCCATGCTTAGTTCGTCTTCACAGAAACCTGTCAAAATAAGAGTTCAGAAACTGCATGAAGAGAGGCCTTATCAAAATTTCATAGCGCCTTACTACGTGAAATGACAAGGAAAAGCGACAAATATTTAGCATTTTTAAGCTTATCTCTACCAGTACATGCAGATTATTTAAAACAATTTAGAAATTATATATATATATATATATATATATATATATATATATATATATATATATATATATATATATATATATATATATATATATATATATATATATATATAAACAATATATTTATAAATCTTGTGGTGGCACAGTGGCTATATAGTGGCTGGAAGGGCATTTGCTGCATATGCCTGAGTAATTGGCCGCTGGAAGGGCATCCGCTGTGTAAAACATATGTTGGATAAGCTGATGGTTCATTCCGCTGCAGCGACCCCTGAATAAAAGGACTAGCTGAAGGTAAATGAATGATTTGTGATCAAATAAATTGGATGAGCACTATCAAACAATCCACTTGCACAAAAAAATCTCGAAAACCTTTTAATACTTTTTTTATAAAGTGTCAAAATGATACATTAAACAAAAAAAGAATCAACAAACTTCATTAAACATTCAACTCAGAATACAAACATGGCTGCGTCAGCATTGTCAATTTAGGTCAAAAGCTCTCCTGCGATACCAAACATAATACATACAGCATGTAATAATTCATAACCAGGCAACATGCACAGCCAGCAGCCTCAAGATAGTTGTATTTTAAACAAACAAATGTTCAACCAAATGAACGCAGATAATAAATATCACAATTTGTTTTGAAACACATTCGACAATGACAATGGAATGGCATCTACTGGCTAAACAGGCTTTTTTTTTTCCAAGAGTTTTTCAATACTTTTGAGCACTTTGTAACTAGGAAACTATTTATTTATTATTATTATTATTATTATTATTATTAAGATGACACTTGCAGTTTTGGCCCATTGTAAAACATGGAAATGCGATTTGGACATAGCTGTGTGATTCTAATAAAACATTTTCCTATATTACCCAGTTCTAAGTTGATTCATCCGTGAAGCAGTTTTTTGGTTTTTATGAGTATCAATAAAAATACAATTAAAAAGCACAACTTCAGCGGTCTTAAGTGCATTGACTGTATAAACCTTTTTTATTTCAGCGTCACATCGACTTGAAGAGAACAAGTAATACAAAATATGATTCAAAAGTAGCAAACGTTTAGAAAAACCTGGATTACAACAAATGGGATCATACGAAAAACACATGACGATTACAAAGACTTCCTGTAGCCAAAAGCTAAAAAAGTGACTCTCTCCATTTCCACAATTTCCCCTTCTTTTCTGAGTTTCCAGAACAAAAAGAAAGGCAGTCTCATATTCCAAAAGGTGGATGTGTAGTCACACCATGAGCAAAACGACTTTGGCCATCATTGCATATTATTTGGCGAGCAAAATCGGTTTTGCTTCCAAGTGTGCCAAATGTTGACTGATGAGACGAACAGCATGAAGAACACCAAAAAGTGCAGTCTTCTTTAAGCATCCCTTTACAAACATCCACCGTGAGGTGATTTATTTATTTTATTGGCATGAGGTTTTCATCTGACGACGCAACTCATCAAACTTGATCAGTCGATGTTCCTCTAAAGTGATACTGTAACATCTTTGCTCAGCGGCGTCTCACGTCAAGTGTTTTTACACACTGAGGAAGGTGCGGGTCCAAACCAGTTCTTACACATCAGTTAGTCCCCTGAGTCCTGACTGTCTGACTGCGGGGTGTATTTCAGACGAAACGTCCCTGCAAAACAAAACATGTATAGTTTTCATTTAAAGCTTTCATTTAATTAGAAATTTTTTGCAGACAATATTGTACAATAAAAACTATCTGCTTCTAGTCAGTCCTCAATGGTTGCTAGGGTATTGTAAGTGGTTTCTAAGGGTACAATTGCAAAACAATGTGCTTAAGTGTTTTGATTGCAATATGGTCAACACAATTCCTGTTCACACAGATCTGTGAAAATGACTAAAATGCTGTATTATGCCTGCCAGGCCACTAAGTGGCAGTGTAACTTTGTAAAACAAACGCAAAATCCCATACAGTCCAGTAGTTCATCACTGCTGTTCTGGTTCTATTCGCACTTGCTTATAATATGTAATAATATCCATGCACAAGACATCACCGTTATGGGTGTCAAATCTACTGGGGGCATTTTCCAAAGCACTGCTATGCTATTGCTACGTCCACACGCAATCTGTGCGCGCAGAAATCCGCAGATGTTTAGCCCATTGTTTAGTCTATGTATTTACTTGTGTAAATGTGTGTAATTTTAAATTTATTTATTTAGTTTTTAAGTTCATTCAACAAATATTTTTGCGATATAATAGTAATATTAAAATGTTAATATGATTTATTTACAATACAGTTCGTAAAGTAATATTTTCTTTTTATTTAGTAGATATATTATACTAGAAACTTGCTTTGTTTACCAAATAAGTGGATCTAATTGGATTTGCATTGTACACATTAAATAAAAGTAAAAAATGTATTATTTTTATTATTAAATAAATAG
Source organism: Danio aesculapii (assembly GCF_903798145.1). Classification (NCBI taxonomy): domain Eukaryota; kingdom Metazoa; phylum Chordata; class Actinopteri; order Cypriniformes; family Danionidae; genus Danio; species Danio aesculapii. The sequence goes on along the minus strand of NC_079459.1, from coordinate 24,678,858 downwards.
TTTTAAGTTATGATACTCCTAAAGTCATTCCGCATAAATCCACAGATTTCTTACAAAATTCAACACAAAAATTGCAAAAAATGTCCGCAGATTCTGTCTGGCCCTAGCTATAGCTAATGTCTATCATTTAAGGCTGATTTATACTTCTGCATCAATCGCACAGGTATGCTCCAGCGCAGCCTTCACGCAGTTGTATAGCCCTCGCCGTGGCTGGCGTCAACGCTGACGCGCACCTCTCAAAAAATGTAACTGCACATCGCAATGATGCATAGCGCAAACTCTGTGATTGGTTGGCTTGGTAGCACTGATGAGTGTGGGCGGGAACAAAAGAACCGCGAACCCCATGGAGCAAGTGTTTACAAGTGTCAGGTCCCGTAAAGGAGCTCCAAATGGAAACTTTTGTTTTGTGTTTACCTTATGATTAATGTTATTGCACGTCTGCCGTTTCCGCCTCTAAATGAGCGAGTTTTACATAAAAACCTCAATGATTGCTAGTGTTTCGGAAGTGTTATTGCAGAGCAACACAAACAGCACGCAAAAGTATAAATACACGACTACGCACATGACAATCACCGTGGGTCACGCCGATCACTTGATGAAGAACTATAAATCAGCCTTTGTGCCTGATTCACACAGGGATTCAGCATCAATGCTTGAAAGAGGGCGTGTCTGAATTTGGGGCTGATGCTGGAGTATTTGCATAAAGTGATCTAATTGGCTGACGCTTCCAACATGCCCACAATTCATTTTGGCAACGCTTGACATCACCCATTCTACGTGACGCTGACACCTCGTGTGAAAGGGGCGTTAAAGTGATTAAAAAAAACACTACTTGTTACCTTGTTGTGCAGAGTCCATTGCTGGCTGTTTACAGTCTTGTGCATGATGCCCACTCAGCCCACAGTTATAGCAAGACACATTCCCTGTTTTCTTATGTCCGGCGCTTCCGTTTCCCATCATTCCATGGGGCTGGTAGACACCGCCTCCTCCCCCAAGAAACCCCTGCACTGGTGGAAGCACAAGATTCTGTTGTGAGTCATGTGATAGGCTGTTGTTGTAAATAGGTGGGGCCACCAACGGGTATGAAAAAGGGGAGGCGGTGCCACTTCCAGTAAGGAGTGGACTAAAATGAAGCAATGGACCTAAAGTGAATACTGATGTTCCTGAAAATGGATGTGGAAAGTACCCGGCGTAGCTTGCCGGAAGTGCCCCATAGGAGCCACAGTTGCCGCTACAACCACAAGAGCTACAAACGCACAAAGAGGAACTGGAGTTAGCACTGTTCGCTTGCACCGAGACGTAGCCGCTATTCTCTGTGGAGGCTGGGCTAGAACAGGGCGTAATTGTGGGTGTATTGTTTACACAGTAAGTGTTGCCAGGTACCGCTGCCATGGGAACACTGTTAGCCGTTGCTATTGGTACTCCACTAACAGATGAGAAGGAGGGTCTGGTGGAGGAACTTGATGACAGACAGGATGATGGGGTGGAGAACGGGTAGGATCCTGTGCGGGGAACTGAAGAAGACACTTGTAGGTGTAAGGGTGGGTGGGAGACGTGGTGGAGGGTGTTAGATGTGGAGGTGAGAGAAGTGCTGGTCTCCACCATGAGACCTGGAGGGGAACGGAGCACAGTAAGTGACCCTCTGGGGCCCGGGATATCTTGGTGCCCCTGAGAACCATCAAGATTCAAACCAGGGAAGATGTTCTCGAGCCGGACACCCACAGGAACCCCAGAACCCATTGGTTTTGGACGTTCTTCTTGACATAATGGGGGTGGACGAGGTTTCCGAGGACAGCTGAGAACTCGGCCTGGAGAGAGGAGGGGAAGAGAGGGTGGAGGTAAACTCATTTGGGAGGGACACAGCGAGGGATCGTTCTGGACCGGGAGGACTTGGGCAGTGGGACGGCTGGGACCTGCAGGATTGAGAAGAAAGCATGACCTCTCTTTCTCTCCAGAATCCAAACAAGACTCCAAACCTGAAAGACAATTTAGATCAAAATTTAACTGATATTTTAGTGATAAATTATAATAATCAGGACACCACAATACATTGTTTAGGCATCACCATTTGCATCATTCATAACAGTCACAGCACAGAATGTGCAATTTCTGGGATCACAGCGAACCAGACACCATGCTTCAGAATGCATGTGGTTTGTGGATTAATTGCCAAGTTTAACCATAATACAGTGTGCCTATTTTAAGGCATTTTACCATGTAAAGCGAGGGTGCCCAATCCTGTTCCTGTAGATTTACCTTCCTGCAGAGTTCTTCTGCAACCTTGATCAAACACACCTATGTGTAATTACCAAGTGCTCCTTCAGATTCTACTTATGCTGCGGTCGCACTAGAGTTTGAGCATGTGAGTCTGTCGTACTGCGCTGTGAAAAGAGGCAGGATTAAACAAGAAGATTAGACATTTAAAAAAGGTCCATATTTAAAATTTCTGTACACTAAGGTCATGTTTTGATCTTCGATTGGTCTCAAGCAATCACTTAATGTGATTTAGCAATTCAGAGTTCACTAAGCTTGAACTTTGCAACGCAGCAAACTGCAAAACTTGTTGCATGAGCCTACATTTCTAATCTTCCGCATTCGCATGCGTCTGAATGGAAGTCTATGGGGCGAAAAGTGCAGTGTGACCACGGCTGTAGTTGGTTTAGTTGTGTTTGATCAGGGACATGATTGGGCACCCCTGGTGTAAACATTCCAAACAAGTTTAAAGCATTCAGGCCCTAAAAGTGTTATTTTCCATTTGATTATTCAATTTCTGTAACTGAATCTTTTCCCCTGATATAAATAATTTTCATGTGTAATACATTTTTGAATTTAGGCAATAATGCTTTTTAATTTTAATTGTCATTAAGTCTGCGTGAGCTAGAAGCTGCTGAGACTTTTATATCAGTATGTTGATGTACTTTCAACTGAATAAGAATATCGAGTAGGGGCGGAGCTTTCTTTTTGCGCATCATTCCCCCATAGCAAACTAACGGTAAAAGGGGTGTGGTTAAGAATATTGTGGGTCAAGCTGTCAAACTGACGTCAACATCGAAGGACCAACATTCCAAAAGCAGAAGCAAATGGTCAGATTTTGATTGAAGAATACCAAAACAAACATTATTTTTCAGTGGATTAACACGTCCTGATTAATTGTTCACCAAAAGAATAAAGTTGTGCACTAGCAAAACAAACATCATACATGTTTAATTCACACTGACTTTAAAATTCACACAATTGTGAAATACACAATTATACACAATAGTGAAATACACAATTATTTTATAGTAAACTGAATACTCTAATTACACTCCAAAAAAGGCCTTATACAAAAGTATTCATACTACAGTGTACTACAGTGTACACACTTTCAGGGTAATGAATGAACCTGAAGCATCTTTAACTATTGCCTCCTTTAAATATCCTTAATTAATTAATTACTTAAAGTATGTAAAAAGAAACACCAGCTCTTACGTCTATGAGGGTCTTTAACCCGGTCAAAGGAAGTGTCACGTGATAAAGGGGTCATTGGACTGGAAGGAGCACTGGAATAGCCTGAGGAGGAACTGCTGTCCCGTGGAATGGGTAATGAGCTGTTTTCCACATCTACCTGTAGCTCTTAACACAAAACACACACACACAAATAATATTGTGAATAGTCCAACAGTCTTTGCATCCTTTAATTAAAAATGACAATGTTTTAAAAAATATTAATGAATTTGATTTCTCAGAAGTGTGTGTACCGGTGCCACTTCCAGGGTGTGCATGTGTCAGGGGTCCGATGTGACTGGAAGGCATCACTCTCGCAACCCCACCACAGGAAACAGGAAACTGAGAAACGACATATCTCTTCTCCAGCTTCTCTCTGATAAAAAATACATAAGACCGTACAATATAAATGGAAGGAATGAATGAAGCATGAACTTCACTTCCCAGCAATGTCACCTAGATGGCGCTGTGTACAAAAACATCCCAGCATACGCAGAAAGCAGAATACTGTCAGTGTATCTTGCCCTGATTAATTACAGTGTGTATCAGTTTACAGATTATCTTCTCCGGTGGTACAAGAGATTTAAGGGTGATTTCTGGAAAATCTGGAAAACTTTTTGAAAAAACTAACTTTAAAATTATATATATTTTAACTGAAGGCTGACACGGTGGCTCAGTGGTTAGCACTGTTGCCTCACAGCAAGAAAGTCCTTGGTTTTAGTCCTAGGTGGGTCAGTTGGCATTTCTGTGTGGAGTTTGCATGTTCTCCCCGTGTTTGCGTGGGTTTCCTCCGGGTGCTCCATTTTCCCCCACATGTCCAAAAACAAGAGGTATAGACGAATTACCTGTTTGTAAACATTCAGAATGTGTGCGCAGCGAGGTTGCAGAAAAAACCAGGAGCGCTAGCATTTACAGCGAGGGAATGACATCCGATGCGGTACAGAGTTTGTTTTTGTCTTAGAAATAAGTTATATTGATTACATATTAAATATATCATTTACATAATACTTTCAGTGGATTATAACTACTTGTCACCCAGTGATAAGCACAGTGATTCGGCAAAATTAACGTTAAAGTGATTGGCGTTCGTCTGACAGGTCCATTTACGATAGCACCCTCCAAATGGATATTGGATAAGACGAAATGACCAAGCATCCAGCCCAAAATATACATCTTCATGAAACTCCAAGTGATTTTACAAGGGAGAAGTTACAGGCCTACAAGTCTTTGGATGCCGACAATTTTGTTTTGTGTGGTCATGTGCAAGAAATAATGTTCCAGGATTACCAGATTCAAAACTTTGTAGTGCTAAAAACCGAGGTTCTGCCTAGCCAAAGACAAGAAAAGAAGACGGGACTATACAGCCTGGGTAATCACCAACAAGCAAAACAACTGCATTCTGACAGCGAATTGCACCTGTACGGCAGGGTATGTGAACTTACACTTTCACGTTTCATTCTTAGCATTCAGTATCCGTAGTTTAATTAACCATACGTAACTGTTTTTGCTGAAATCATTGCTGCAATCAAAAAAGAGTAATGTGTATGATTCAGCGTAGCGTGAACTGACCTGATATAACATGAGAACTGCAGAGTTGAGCATTTTTAAATAGGTCCTCACTTCTTTCAGCTCCCTTTTAGCCAAAGACGCCTGCAGTTGGCATTAAAAGCAGTGTGGTGTACAGTAATTTGCCATCCTACAGCACAGCACGACATGTTTGCTATTGCAACCTGTCTCTTTTTGCAACCGGGAACCCGTGTGACGTAGGTTGGTAATTCGTCTATAGGTGAATTGAATAAACTAAATTGGCAGTAGTGTATGTGTGTGAATGCGTGTGTATGGGTGTTTCCCAGTAATGAGTTGCAGCTGGAAGGGCATTCGCCGTGTAAAACATATGTTGAATAACTTGGCGGTTCATTCCGCTGTGGTGATGAATAAAGGGACTAAGCCGAAGGAAAATGAATGAATGAATTAATTAATTAATATTTTAACTGAAGCAATAGACCCAATTGGTAAAGTGGACTTAAAGGGTTATATTTGGAGTTTTTATTTCAAATCAAACAACCAAAAAAGCTGTTTATGAACAGTTTATGAAGTCTCAAATCCCAAAATCGGGAAAAATAAATAAAAATGTTTCAATGTGGACTAAAAATAAACACTTTAACTTTTAGTGCAGAAACATTCATTAATTCATTCATTTTCCTTCGGCTTCATCCCTTTATTCATCGGGGGTCACCACAGAGGAATGAACCGCCAACTTATCCAACATATGTTTTACGTAGCGGATGCCCTTCCAGCTGCAACCCAGTACTGGGAAACATCCATACATACTCATACACAGACTCATACACTACGGTCAATTTAGTTTATTCAATTCTCCTTTAGTGCATGTCATTGGACTGAGGGGAAAACCGAAGCACCAAGAGGAAAACACAGGGAGAACATGCAAACTCCACACAGAAATGCCCAGATGAGACTCAAACCAGCGGCCTTCATGCTATGAGGCGACAGTGCTAACCACCTTGTTGCCCTCAATGAAGAACATTTATTTGTAAATGAGACCCATGACCTGGTATAGCCTTGCATTTGTTGCTGTTTCCAGGCATGGAAAACCTCCCGAGGATCATTTGCGGTTATCTGCTTGATATATCAGTTCACAAAGCTCTACCAGAGCATTGGAAACTCGCTGATCTGAGAAATGGAAAAAGAATTAGAACGCTGTGTTTTCACCAAGAAATAATGAATGGCTCCACTTCTGTGGTGACACTGAACTTTCAATACCAAACTCTTATCTGAACCAAGTTATCTTGCCCCGGAATCACACAAGTTGTCCATTTACCAACACGGCCTGATAAAAGCTTGAGATTTCACAAACTGTTGAAATGTGACAAAAATGAGTAAACTAAACCATCGAAGAGGTAGTGTTCAAATATTGGTTATAGGGCTAAACAATATATCGTTTGAGCATCGAAATCTCAATGTGTGTACCTACAATAGTGACATCGCAGGATTAGATTATTTAGTAAAGATAAAAAGATAAAGATATTATTATTTTTTTATTATTATTTGTACATTGATGACCATATCATTTTACATTTGATTGTTCATTTGAAGCACTGTTTATATCTTTATTTGTTTTTGCTTGTAATTTATTGTACTTTATGCAGATGCACTGGACATAGACTTGATCATCCTAGTTGATCTAAATTAATGAAATTTTTCCAAACAGAGGCGTTTTTCTTTTTCATGATGAAAAACGGAAAAGTAAAATTAAAAAATTATTTGATTTTCATTTTTTATTTCGCAAGACAAAAAATAAAATCACCAGAAAACAAAAACGAATAAAGGCTTGATTTTTTATACATTCTGAAACCAGACAGGCTGTGTCTGATAGAATTCTAAACATAGGTTTCTATCAGGGTACACACAACGGTGCTTCAAGTCGGCGGCTGTCCGCGGCGCCCAGCTACAATTCGGGACACTTCATGTTTCTGCCGCACCACAGAGTGCCATCTGAATAGTTTCATTTTAAATAACATCCTTAGTCAAAGTTAATTCAGTGTGCGTGGTTATTAGTCTCGGTGTACAAGCTCGCCACTGTAAACTAGCACGCAGTTGGCTATAAAACTATACAAAGACACAAATGATTTTGTAGTCTCTGCTTGGTCTGTGTCCGAGTCGTACATGTACGGCTGAATGCTGGTCCTCTCACTCATGTTGCTTCTCTCTGTCTGCCTGTCTGTTGCCAAACACAGAGCGGGGGAGCTCTTGGCTCCGCCCCCTTATTAAGTTGGGCGGGAAGTCAAAACTAATTTTCATATGAAGCAACACGCCCCTAAAACAGTGAGCTGTGGACACGCCCCCAAAATAACATTTTTTAACACATTATAATAAACAATCTGAACTGTGTTTTGAACTGAAACTAAACTAGCACACTCAGAAGAACCATATTAATATTAAATCATAAAAAAGGGGTAAACTATGTGCCCTTTAAACCTTGTTGTTGACAACAAAAGAAGATATTTTGTTGGGTTTTTTTACTGTGGAAGTCAATAAGCGCCAGCAATATATTTTTATGTGTTCAACAGAAGAAAGAAACTCAAATAGGTTTAATTTTGTGGTAAACTATCCTTTTAACTGTACCACCTGACTTCTGATCACATGGTACATAGCTGTAAATTCCCAGTTGACAAGTTACCTCGTAGCTGAACTCTTTTACGAGTTAGGTTGTTGCAATTATGGTAATTATGAATGCACTTCTTAATCCTGACACATTGTGTCACCCAAAGCAAACTCACTTCTGAAGCTCCAGCTGAGTCTTTAGTTTCTTCTTGGCCCCCTGAGTTAGGTCGTACTTGTTTAGATCCTCTTCTGTGAGCGCGAGGAACTGTGAGTGAATAAAGAGATCAGCATTTAGATCAACTGCAGTGGGAGAGATATCAGGGTCAAAAAGAAAATATGTTTTCTTTGGCTGTAATATCTGAAATCCCTTCCCAAAACATATCCTTCAATATCCAACCCTCTGTGGACACCTTGGCAATTGTTGTAGAGGGTTGTTTTCTGTGACACTTTCAGTTTCATACCTCCTCCATAGTGAGCTGTTTGAAGACAGGGTAGTATTTGTGCAGGCGCAGTTTGCGGAGCCAGTCCAGGATGCCGTTCTGCTCTGGACTAGGCTGTTGTGGTTGGGCCGCAGGGTTTGAGAGGTGCGTCTGTGGTGTATTGGCATCATTGATGGGCACAGCAGCACCAGGAAGGATGGCGACTGCTGTCTGTGGAGGGAGAGGTGGCAGGTGGGCAGGGGAGCTCTGCTGAAGGGGTGTGTGGATACTCAGGACAGGCTGGATGCTGGCCACACCACAAATAGGCCTGGAAAAGAGCGAGAGAGGATTTATGGGTAGAGAAGGAGAGATGTGGGATTGTTTGAGTTAATAGGTAGTTAAAAACTCACCGACTAGCTCCTCTATACTGGAGCAAACAGCTCAGATCTGGAAATGGTGGAAGGGATGAAATTTGATGAAAGTTGGCATGAAATCAACATGCAGTATTGTTGTTTTTATTGGAATTTTGTAGTATTAATTTAACCGTGCACATCATTATTTTTGTTCAATTAAATTAAATAACTATTCTAGGGCGGAATTAATCTTTCACTTGCAAGAAATCCACCAATAGTAAACCACAAGCATCCAATTGACTCTTAATAGATGAAACAATGTCCTTCTCACATTTTTTTTCTTGTTTAAGAAACCATTTTGCTCGGATTTATATCACAATGGGGGAAAAAAGGCTAGCGCAACTTCACTTTTATGTTGATTTCAAGAAGTAAACGTTGGTTTGAAATGAAAAAATAGACGATAAAATGTCAAAAAAGTAACATTTCAAATCTGCAGTTGCAATCAGAATTATTAAACCCCCTGAATTATCAGCCCCCCTGTTTATTTTTCCCCCAATTTCTGTTTAACGAAGAGAAGATTTCTTCAACACATTTCTAAACATAATAGTTTTAATAACTCATTTCTAATAACTGATTTTTTTTTTTCTTTGCCATGATGACAGTAAATAATATTTGACTAGATATTTTTCAAGACGCTTTTATACAGCTTAAAGTGACATTTAAAGGCTTAACTAGGTTAATTAGGTTAACTAGGCAGGTTTGGGTAAGTTATTGTATAATGATGGTTTGTTCTGTAGACCATCGAAAAAATATATAGCTTAAAGGGGCTAATAATAATGACCTTAAAATGTTTTTTAAAAAATTAAAAACTGCTTTTATTCTAGCTGAAATAAAACAAATAAGACTTTCTAAAGAAGAAAAAATATTATCAGACATACTGTGAAAATTTCCTTGCTCTGTTAAACACTATTTGGGAAATATTTAAAAAAGAAATTATTCAAAGGGGGTTTAATAATTCTGATTGCAACTGTAAATGAAAAACTGTAATAGTTGTAATTATTGTAGATACAAAATATTTTTTTTTCCATTTAGGACCTTTAAAATGCATTTTAAAATTGACTTTTTAACTAAATCAAAATATAAAATCCATTTATCAATTATTTATTAAAAATAAATATGATTTATATAAAAAAAAGTTGCCTGATTGAGAACAGAACATTTTTTCTTGAAATTGGAAGTGTTTTAGGACAATTAAGCATATTTTGCCCCAAATGTTACATACAAAAATGTTTCTGACTGATTATGAAAATACAAAATACAGATGCAGAACAGTTTTATGTTTTTCGATATTTTTATATATATATATATATATATATATATATATATATATATATATATATATATATATATATATATATATATATATATATATATATATTGCTTTTATTTACATTTAAATAGAAGTGTTGTTATTGTACTGTGTCCCTGCTGCTTTGTACTCTATCTGCTTTTTATGTTGCCTCTTGGCCAGGTCATCACTGTAAATGAGAACTGGTTTTCAATAGACTTACCGGGTTAAATAAAGGTTATTATTATTTATTTAACAAATATATTTAATTTTCACTTTGTTTTTTGGGATGAACAATGAATACACATAGATTTTGACAGGTTTTGTTAGCTTTAATGCAATCCTGTTATAAATATTGTTAATCAGACAACACAACACTTATTTTTTTTCTTACAATGACTAATCTCATCCTTTGTACTGTATTCAGAGTTTTCCCTCCCCATGAGCCCAATTCAAGTCTGAACATTTTCAAAGCTATAAAGCTGAATCTGATTGACCATTTGCACTAGTGGTGTAACGGATCACAAATCTCATGGTTCGGATTAGATTGTGGTTTTTTAGTCATGGATCGGACCATTTTTCGGATCAGCCAAAAAGGGGAAGAGACACTATACTGCAAGACACTTTTGGTTTTAACAAACAGAACTTAGAACCTTTAATTTTTTCTTAAATAAAATGAAGAAATAATCAGCTGAATAAAAATAAATAGGAAAATATTCAGTACTGTGGAAAATTCACTGTTACTGTTGCTGATAACGCTAAATGTAGCAATCTAACATTATAATTTGTACAACCCATATTTATTTTTAGTCTCATTTTCAATAAATGATTCAGTTACTCACTCATAAAACTTCATGTTGCATTGCTAGATGGATCATTTTTGAAGAATTATATTTTTGACGTGAGTTTGTCGCCACCTATTGGTTAAATAATGTAATTGCTACATACAACTTTTATTTTTGAGCGTCTTTAAATGCATATGACAGTGTTTTTAATCTTTACCATAAACATCAGTGGTTAAATCTAAACTATGAACTGTTATCCTAGTACTTCTGTGTTATTTGACTGTTTGTAAACTAAAGACTAAAGACAAACACAGATTTGAATGCAGCAATTCTAAGGATTAATAAACATATGCAAATCACCATCATTTATAATTTATGTTGCGTGGGTGTTGAGATCCTGATCTTTTAGTGATTAATCGTGCAGCTTACACTGAATGCATTGATGCAGGCGAAACAAGTAGTGACAGAAAACACCTTTAATAACCTAAGAAACCCACCACATCCCGAATAACCTACCACAACTTCTTCCGTCATCATTATATTTTACAGGAAAACCTAAATGCTTTCATATATATGATCTGAATGACGCGAGAGGCGATCTCTCAGCAATCGTTACAAATTTAGTAATCTACCAATATAATCTACCAGTAAAATAAAAATATAGCCAATTTAATCTACCAGTAAAAAATTTATTAATCCATGGGTCACATGTGTTCCAAACAGTGAGTTGTGATCCGTTACAGCCCTAGTTTGCACTAATATCCCTACAAATACAGCTGTAAACAACAGTAATATTAACAACAACTGCCTTCCCAATGGTCTTTGTTTACTGCTGTCACTTGTTGTTTTTGATGCTCAAACTTACATATGCATGGATATTAAACAAAATGAATCCTCAATAAATCAGAATTGCAATTATTTCTATGCAAAGGGGGTTTCCGTCTCCCTTCCCCCAACACTAAAAATAACTCCACTGACACACATCTAGGTTCTAGTGGCCTTTGCTCCTATTAATAGTTCTCCATGATGAGGTCACTACTGAAGACTTCCAGCACAAGCAGGTCAAATCAAATCAAACCCCCCTCTGAGCTGAAACAAATGCAGTTTTCCCCAAACACAGTAGGCATGCTTGCATTACCTTTCAAATTGCACAAATTTAAAATAAGCCAAACGGAAACGTGACTATTTTTATGACAAAAAAGTTCGTTTTTTTTTCACATTTACAGGTCACTTCACATACATAAGTCACATGATCATTCTTTTAATTCCACATGAACTATTTCTAGATATTACTCTTTTCTATACTCTAATATCTCTGGACTTGTGAACACAGCGGCACATAGGTGGGAGGAAGACCTGTGTAATGTTTAGTTTATATAGATGATGACTGGCAAGAGGCTTTGAGGAGTATCAGATCCACTTTTATTTGTAGTCGACTTAGAGAGACTCAATAGAAGATTTTACGCAGGCTGCATATAACGCCAGTTTTATTGAATAAAATGGATCCTTCTATACCAGCTCTTTGTGTTAAGTGTTATACAGAGCTAGGGACATACTTTCATCGCTTCTGGAAGTTTGTTGCGTATGAAATTAGCACAATTTTTAAGATCAAATAAAAAAAAAAACTCCTTTTTGGAACTCCCTTCTTAAACACAAGCAATGTCATTGACCCTTGACACAAAGGGTTATAAATTGTTAGATAAACTGCTACTTGTGGCAAGAAAATGCATTGGTAACACTTTATAATAACTATCATCTATTAAGCATTAGCAAATAGTTAAATCATTATCTGTTAAGCATTAACTTTACATTAATCGACGTTAGTAGGCAGTGTTTTAAATGCTGTATTCTTGACTTATTAGCACATTTATAATGTGATTAATGATTGTATTTTCATACATTATTGCTGATTAATTTTTCAGTATCACTGATATTATTTACAAATATTATTTTACAAACCATTTAAGAGTAGTTAGGGGGTTTTAGAATCATTCAGCATGCGTTAGTAAATGATTAACAACCTCTTTAAATCAACATTTATCTATTTTATTATTCAGGCATATAGTAATGGTTACTATGTATGTTAATAAATGCTTTATTAACTCAACTTCATGTAGTTTTGTTACCTCATCCTAAGTGAGAGCTATTTATGCTTTATAAATCCCTAATAAATGACAATTAAAGGCTCGGTATCAAATGAATAATAAATGTTTACAGTCTTATCTAAAAAAAAAAAAAATCACTGTAAACTTTAAACAGGAGTGTCAAAATACAATTAGCAATAAATACATTTAAATAAAATCGGATGAAACAACAACAATATATTTATTTAACAATATATTTTGATAAGTTTATTATCAAAGTTTAAACTGTACAGTAGTTTTATTTTACATAAGATTGCAAAGATTTAATTTTCACTTAATGCAGTTTAATTTGTGTATTTTCAAACAACCAGAAATGAATAAAAAGTCATTTTTTTATTTTTTTCCTTTTTAGAATATAACTGAGCCTTTAATTGTCATTTATAAGGGATTTATAAAGCATAAATAGTCCTCACTTTAAATTAGGTCACAAAACTGGATGAAGTTGAGTTAATAAAGCATTTATTAACATGCAAATTAACTATTACTATATGCCTGAATAATAAGATATATGAAAGTTGATTTGAATAGTTTATTAATCATTTACTTACCCATTCTGAATGATCTTAAAATACCACTAACTTTTTATTACTAAATTCAGTATCACATTATTTACAAAGTAGTTGTTCAAGAAAAGTTAATCAGTAATTATGTATGAAAATACAATCATTAAGCACGTTATAAATGTGCTTGTAAGTCAAGAATACAGCACTTGTAGCTGTATTTATAAACTGCTTACTAACATCTATTAATGTAGAGTTAATGCTTAACAGATGATGATTTATCTATTGGCTAATGCTTAATAGATGATTCAAAGTGTGTAGTTATAATAAAATGCATCCTTATTGGATGGATAACAAACACTCCCCCCTCTGTGACCCAGTGGTACAGAGAGATTTTTGCAGTTTTGCCCTATGAGAAGCTTGCAGCTGTGCTTAATGATAACATACAGAGTTTTCAAAATATATGGTCTCCTTTTATAGATCACCTGCCCTCACACGTGAGAGAAATGGATTTGTGTGTCTATTAGGTTTTTTTTGGAGGAGGAGGGTTGTCGGAAGCTCACAGGGAATGGTCTTTTTGTTGTTTGTTTGTTATTTTTGTTGTTATTGTTTTTTTTCTCTTTTGTTTTGTTCTAATGTTCTTTTTTTTTTTTTAAATAACATGTACATATTATAGGATTGTGGAAAATATACAGTTGAAGTCAGAATTATTAGCCCCCCTTTGAATTTTTTTTCTTTTTATATATTTCCCAAATTATGTTTAACAGAGCAAGGAAATGTTCACAGTATGTCTAATAATATTTTTTCTTCTGGAGAAAGTCTTATTTGCTTTACTTCGGCTAGAATAAAAGCAGTTTTTAAAATTTAAAAAAACATTTTAAGGTCAAAATTATTAGCCCCTTTAAGCTATATTTTTTAGATAGTCTACAGAACAAACCATCATTATACAATAACTTGCCTAATTACCCTAACCTGCCTAGTTAACCTGATTAACCTAGTTAATCCTTTAAATGTCACTTTAAGCTGTATAGAAGTGTCTTGAAAAATATCTAGTAAAATATTATTTACTGTCATCATGGCAAAGATAAAATAAATCAGTTATTAGAGATGTGTTATTAAAACTATTATGTTTAGAAATGTGTTGAAAAAATCTTCTCTCCAGTAAACAGAAATTTTGGGAAAAAAATAAACAGGGGGGCTGATAATTATGTCTTCAACTGTATGTGTTTTATGTGCCTTTCCGAGGACTTTGTGACACCAATATTAGTTCTTATAGATGGTATAATGTTTACATTTTTACCTCCATCTATCTATTGACTTATTTACATATTTTCCTATTTTTAAGAATTACTATAATTCCTATAAACCCATTGTACATTTTGGTAAAACATACCTTTGATTATGTCTGTAAAAGCACATTGTACATTCATTCTGATAACCTTAAATAAACATGTTACAGAATAAATAAATAAATAAATAAATAAATAAATAAATAAATAAATAAATAAATAAATAAATAAATAAATAAATAAATAAACTCCACATGAGTTGTTATGTTGGTGTACTTCCAACTGAAATGGAATACCGAGCTTTTTTATGCGAATCATTCCCTCATGGCAAACTAATAGTAAAGGAATATTTTGAATTAAGAATTGAAAAGGTTTCAGTAAATTATCTTGCATGGATTAATTGTTCACCTACAGTATACTGTAACACTGTGCACTAGCACAATCCATTTGGATTTCACACAAACTTCTATCACAAATAATGGTTGTAGCATTGGCTGTAATGTAAGCAAATTAGGTACAGTTGCAGTAAGAATTATTAGCCCTTCTGAATTATTTGCACACCCCTATATATTTATTTCCCCAATTTCTGTTCAACAGGAAAAGCTTTTTCAACACATTTCTAAACATAATAGTTTTAATAACTCATTTCTAATAACTGATTTATTTTATCTTTGCCATGATGACAGTACATTATATTTAACTAGATATTTATCAAGATACTAGTATTCAGATTAAAGTGACATTTAAAGGCTTAATGGGTTAATTTGGCAAGTCATTGCATAATGATGGTTTGTTCTGTAGACAATTGAAAACAAATATATAATATTGCTAATAATATTGACCTTAAAATGGTTTTTAGAAATGATTGTAGTCAAAATTAAACAAATAAGACTTAAATAAGAAAAAATATGATAGGAAATACTGTGAAAAATTCCTTGCTCTGTTAAACATAATTTGAAAAAACTTCACAGGAGGGCTTTAAGAAGTCATTTTGACTTCAATTGTGTAACCATGAGTTTTTTTGAATGACTTATCAAAAAAGGACGAATATTATTTGCATAATACTTGGTTAATGAAAACACCATCATTTCACAATTTAAAGAGCCCATATTATACATGAAATAGGGTCATATTTAGGTTGTAAGGGTCTCCAACAACAGTCTAATATGCATGCAAGGTCATAAAACACTTTGATGGTCTTATAATCTGCATTTATTTTTACCTAATTATCCCAACGACTCCCATATGAATCGTTCAGCAATTCATTTGTTCCCAACCCCCTCCTCAGCCCGAAGCTAATCTGCGCTGATTGGACCGATGACAGCCTGCTGCGATTGGTCGACACGGACAAGGCTTCAGCACGAGACAGAGTGAAATGCCCAGCTGGTAATCAACTATATAAAAGTAGTCACAGTGCACACGCGCTTCATAGTGTAAGGCTTTTTTCACACACACACACACAACCCTCCTCAGAAGAACTGGGGAGATCGACGCGAGTCTCTCTCTCTCCCTCTCCCTCTCTCTCTCTCTCTCACGCACACACACAACGCTCCTCAGAAGAACTAGGGAAAGCGACGAGAGTCTCTCTCTCTCTCTCTCTCTCTCTCTCTCTCACACACACACACACAACGCTCCTCAGAAAAACTAGGGAAAGCGACGCGAGTCTCTCTCTCTCTCTCTCACACACACACACAACGCTCCTCAGAAGAACTAGGGAAAGCGACGCGAGTCTCTCTCTCTCTCTCTCACACACACACACACACACACACACACACACACATAACGCTCCTCAGAAGAAC
Source organism: Danio aesculapii (assembly GCF_903798145.1). Lineage (NCBI taxonomy): Eukaryota > Metazoa > Chordata > Actinopteri > Cypriniformes > Danionidae > Danio > Danio aesculapii. The sequence goes on along the minus strand of NC_079459.1, from coordinate 24,662,613 downwards.
TAGGGAAAGCGACGCGAGTCTCTCTCTCTCTCTCTCTCTCTCTCTCTCTCACACACACACACACACACAACGCTCCTCAGAAGAACTAGGGAACGTGACACGAGTCTCCTGTCTCCTAGCTTACGATCGATCGCCATAGCAACGACAAACGGCAGTGGAACGCGAGCTCACAAAAGCCTTTAACGTTAAACCCGTAAACAAAGCGGCACGCGTCGCGTTTTTAACGTGGCTTACATGTGATAAGAGAATATAAAGAGTAACCGCGTGTACTGTACCAGGTTAACAACTCATCTTTGGGTAGAGACTGTCAATATTATCCATCTGAGCACAGCTTGACTTCATTGGACCGGCGGCGTCTGTGTGTGTGTGTCTAGTGTTTTTTCTGTGTTAGTGGGCGGGGCCGCAGGTTTCAAATCTCCCTGGTTTGCGCGCGTAACTACTGGCGAGGCTTGTGTTTCGTGGCTGCGTCATCGCGAAACACCTAATGACTCGTTATCTAGGCGACTCGTTTGAAGCACTATGAGTCGACTCTTTTATAGATGAATCAATAGTTTTAAACACTGTACACTTACAGATTTAAGCCTTAGCTGGATATTTCACTTCACTTAGAGCTGTGTTACACACTACATGGAAGGGCATTTTCAAAAACCCATAATATGGGCTCTAAGTTTTTAATCGACATTAAGCAAATATTCCAAAGGTTTCGTGAAAAATTAGAAATGAAAACCAAGAACCAAAAAAATCAAGAACTTTGGCAATGTGTGATGGATGAACCATTTTGAAATAAGGAACTTACTTGTGCTGGCTGGAAGCTGTGGTGGGGATGAAGTGCTGAAGAAGAAACGGACTTTATCATGTTTGAGAACTTGAGGCGGAAGTGAGGTCAAGCATCTGTGGGATTGAGCAAAATTCAAAGTTATTTATTATTATACAATTTATTATATTTTAAATTAGTCATATCAAAAACAAAGGCTGGGTGATCTAATGAAATTAATGATGACTATACCCCCAAATATTAACTTCTTGTTGGTGCTGAAAGACCTTGTTAGCTGTTGTGCAAACATGTAGTGCAACTTTGGTTCGGACACCCTAAGTAGCGGGCATTTCCCAATCCTGTCCCCCCATCTCTCCAAATTCACTTTCTGTATAATTACTGTCCTATCACAATGAAGGCAAAATCTCCAAATATAGATCTAAAAAAAGAAAATTGGTATTGTATTGTCTAAAAAAGACATAAGCAGGTCTGAAAACATGACATAAAATGCTCCAAAAGACTTTTTATATTAAATAAAATTGACATAATAAAACAAAACAAGTTATACTCAAACAAATAACTTTAAATCAGAAAGCCAGAGAAACAGAATTGTCAAGTGCTCTCTTAATTTTTAAAGTGAAGTATCACAAACTAATTTCAAGAGGAGCACGTGAGATGATCACAGCTGGTCTCTCATCTGTAATCATCAGTAAGCCAATCAGATCATTCCAAACTCACTATAAATAGCCCGACCAGCATTACTCCCTCATCTTCATTTTTTGAAGAATCCCCCCATCCACCCCATCTCATCCTTTCCCTCTTTTACCAGGGGGAGCTCTCGAGAGCTTCTTGATCTCATACCCCCTCACATACTCATTGACCAGGCGGGAGCCCGGGGCTCAATTATCTCCAAGCTCAAGGTTCTCTCCCGGGACAGAATGCCAAACCTGCTATTATTATCAAGCAATATCTAAGTGTGAACTCTTGAAATGCAGCTGTAATTTTTTAAATAAATAAATATATATATACAATATAAATGGTCAAATAAAATTACATACTCAAATTATTTAATTAAAATTATATTAATTATTATTATAATAATTATTATTATTAATAATAATAATAGTCATAATAATAAAATGAATAATAATAAAATGAATAATAATACTAAAAATAATAAATGAATAATAATTATACTAAAATTAATTATAATAATAAAAACATTAATAACAATAATAATAATAATAATAATAATAATAAAATCAATAAAAATACTACTAATAATAAAATTAATAATAATAATAATAGTAAAAATAAAATAAATAATAATAATAATAATAATAATAAAAATAATAATAAAAATAAATAAATAAATAAATAATAATAATAATAATAATAATAATAATAACAATAATAATAATATAGGCACAAATAAAACAAAACAGACAGATAAACAACATTTCCCGCCATATATTTTTACTAAACATTTTAAAGCATTAAAAGAAAAGTCCGTGAATCATATTTTTGAAAAAGCCCAGCCTCAGTAAAAAACATTAAACACCAGCAAATTTGTGCATGTTGTGTTTAGAAGACAGAAATACCGTGGATCTAGTTCATGAGTGGAATCAAGTCCAGGCATCTGAGGCAGAAGCTTCTCCAGACATTCATCAGGAAAGAGCTGAGAGAGCTGGAAAAAAGACACAATGACAGAGTTTTATGACTTTTACAAGCTGCCATTACTGATACTGAACACATTCACAGCACTGATCATTCTACACAATCAAAGCACTTTTCAACATCTTTCCAGTGCTTCCAGTCCATTAAAACGACAACATGTAGTTTATGATACACAGTTTATTTTAAGACTTTTCGCCTTTACACCTCGGCTCAACATTTCTCACACACACATGACTGTCACTCACCTGAGAGATCAAATCCGCTACTTCTTGAGGGGTTTTGCTGACAGTCGATAAAGTAGAGTCGGACCACAAGGCCTTTGACAAAATATGAAAAAATATATATATCATTTGACCGTTTTGGCAACAATTAGTCTGTAAAACATATGAAACAACTACACAATCTCAGTATGTTCATGAAAAAGAAGTTGCACCATGTCAGAATTGTACAGTTGAAGTCAAAATAATTAGCCCTCCAGTGATTTTCTGTTTCAAATATTTCCCAAATGATTTCAGCTAGAATAAAAGCAGTTTAAAAAAAAAAAACACCTTAACGTCAATATTATTAGCCCCCTTAAGCAATATCTGTTGCCGATTGTCTACAGAACAAACTAATTTTATCATAGCAATTTGGAAAAAATGGCTAGCTAGCTCCAAGAACACGGTTGTTCACAAAAAAAAGACTTTGTTTACCAATGTCTTTTATATTAGACAAGGGTGTACATTTGCTATGGGCAATATGACACTTGCGATGAGCTCCGTCAGTCCGGCGGTTAGCATTGGTCCAGATAGTTGGTTTGTTGTGTTCCACATGTTGCCTCTCATCGAGTTAACTTCGGTACTGAAATTTTAATTTCCATTTCCTGTCAACATTTGAGAGCTGTTGAGCATGTTCTTAACAGCGCTGATTTGCTGTTGTGTTCACATGCTCAACAGAAATGACTGTGATTGGCTGTAAAGGTAATTGGTTCACCGAACTCATCACTGTTTACTGTGTGCAACCACAGATAAACGGACACTGAAGCATTTCAAAATCACATCGATCAGCTGGTTTGTCTATAAGCTGACATTCGAGCGATCCTCTGATGAATCGCGGCTTTAAAACGCTCCAGTGTCAGTTCGGTGACTTTCTCCAGAGGAAAAAAATATTATCAGACATACTGTGAAAATTTCCTTTCTCTGTTAAACATCATTTGGAAAAAAAAAAAAAAAAAAAAAAAAATTTCAAAGGGGGCTAATAATTCTGAGTTCAACTGTATATATGGTTTACCATTAACATTAATTATAAACATTGATTATAGCGGCCTACACAAATTTATTTAAAGCACATGCAAAACAAGCGACATTGAAGACATGTGCTTTATAAATACATATTTCTCTCAGTAAGCACCAATCCAAATGTGTGCGCATGTTGCTTCCTTGACATTGATTTTATTATTTTTATATATTTAAAATAATTAGCCCTCCAGTGATTTTCTGTTTCAAATATTTCCCAAATGATTTCAGCTAGAATAAAAGCAGTTTAAAAAAAAAAAACACCTTAACGTCAATATTATTAGCCCCCTTAAGCAATATCTGTTGCAGATTGTCTACAGAACAAACTAATTTTATCATAGCAATTTGGAAAAAATGGCTAGCCAGCTCCAAGAACACGGTTGTTCACAAAAAAAAGACTTTGTTTACCAATGTCTTTTATATTAGACAAGGGTGTACATTTGCTATGGGCAATATGACACTTGCGATGAGCTCCGTCAGTCCGTCGGTTAGCATTGGTCCAGATAGTTGGTTTGTTGTGTTCCACATGTTGCCTCTCATCGAGTTAACTTCAGTACTGAAATTTTAATTTCCATTTCCTGTCAACATTTGAGAGCTGTTGAGCATGTTCTTAACAGCGCTGATTTGCTGTTGTGTTCACATGCTCAACAGAAATGACTGTGATTGGCTGTAAAGGTAATTGGTTCACCGAACTCATCACTGTTTACTGTGTGCAACCACAGATAAACGGACACTGAAGCATTTCAAAATCACATCGATCAGCTGGTTTGTCTATAAACTGACATTCGAGCGATCCTCTGATGAATCGCGGCTTTAAAACGCTCCAGTGTCAGTTCGGTGAGTTCGGTGAACCGATAACCTTCACGGCTAATCACAGTAATTTTTCTTGAGCATGTGAACATAACGGCAAATCAGCCAAGTTTAAAAACGTGCTACACAGCGCTTAAATGTTTCTGGGAAATGGACGTTTTTAAAACTTAACAGTTCCAACTGATATCGAATTCCAGTATCGTGACAATAAGTTAACTTAATTATTTTTTACAAATTTAAGTGGATTGAACATGAAACAATTAAGTTATTCCTAAAAACTCAAGAACTGTGTTGATTCGGCTCATTTTAAATAAGTAGTTTGAACAAGCAGCAAAACAAATGTTTAGTGTAGTGACAGACAATTATGGTGATAATGGTACTGAACACGGCTTTGTTTATGGTGTGCATGTGTCAGAAGTCCCGGTTTTGCATTCCGCTGTGAAAAGACTCATCCTCTTGCGCAGGTGCAGAACACTTGTTCTTGAATCAGTTGGCTGATGTCCGTTTGGTGTGCTCACACGGAGCTTTTTTGACATGAGCCAACACAGCTGGGTTTCGTCTGCGCTAGTTGTTTAGCGTGGACTTGGTGTGTACCGGCCCTAAAGCCGTGGTCACACTAGAGTTGGAGCATGTGAAATTCTGTCAAACGGGGCTATGAAAAGGGTTGAAATAAAACAAGATGATGTGACACTGATAAAATAAAAGATTGCACCATATTTAAAATTTCTGCACAGGGCCACATTTTGAATTTCTATTGGTTTCATGCATTCCACTTGACACGAAATCACAGTTCAGAGTTCACCAAACTTAATCTTTTGAACGCAGCGAGATTTACTTATATGTTTTTTTGATCTGCCACATTTTCATGCATATGAATGGTAGTCAATGGAGCAAAAAGTGCAGTGTGACCACGGCTTAATGACAATACATCCTATTGCCCGTAGTAAACGCCCACCCTGACCTGTTGCAAAAAAATACAAATACTGGCAAACAAAGTGTTTTAAAAAAAAATTTGGCACACAAAATTGTTCTTGGAGCTTCATACGATTACAAGTCACGTGGAATGTTTTTTACAATGTTTTGGCTCCTTTTCTGCACTTTGAATGGCGGATGAGAGAGCTCTCAGATTTCATCTAAAATATCTTAATTTGTGTTCTGAAAATGAAAGAAGGTCTCAGGTGATTGGAACAACATGAGGGTAATTAATAACAGAATTTTCATTTTTGGGTGAACTATGCCTTTAAAAGGAATGAAAAAAAAATTCAAGTATGAAACAAATATGAATGCTATGAGTGTTTATATATATATATATATATATATATATATATATATATATATATATATATATATATATATATATATATATATATATATATATATATATATATATATATATATATATATATATATATATATATATATATATATATATACACACACACACACACACACACACACACACACACACACAGTTGAGGTCAGAATTCTTAGCCCCCCAGAATTCTTAGCCCCCCTGTTTATTTTTTCCCCTATTTCTGTTTAACGGAGAGAAGATATGCTTTAACATATTTCTAAACATTATGGTTTTAATAACTAATTTCTAATAATTTATTTTATCTTTGTCATGATGACAGTAAATAATATTTGACTAGATATTTTTCAAGACACTTCTATACAGCCTAAAGTTTTAACTATACATTTAAAGGCTTAACTAGGTTAATTAGGTTAACTAGGCAAATTATGGTAATTAGGCAAATTATTGTATAACGAGGGTTTGTTCTGTAAACTATCAGAAAACATATAGCTTAAAGGGGCTAATAATATTTTCCTTAAAATGGTGTTTAAAAACTTAAAAACTGCTTTTATTCTAGCCAAATAAAAATGAATAAGACTTTCTCCAGAAGAAAAAATATTATCAGACATACTGTGAAAATTTCCTTGCTCTGTTAAACATCATTTGGAAAATATTTAAAAAAGAAAAAAAAATTCAAAGGGGGGATAATAATTCTGACTTCAACTGTATATAAGGTTTACCATTAACATTAATTATTAACATTGATTATAGCGGCCTACACAAATTTATTTAAAGCACATCCAAAACAAGCGACATTAAAGAAATAAACTTTATAAATACAGATTTTTCTCAGTAAGCACCAGTCCAAATGTGTGCGCATATTGCTTCCTTTACATTGAATTTGTTATGTACGTCCATGATGCTTACACCTTTCTTAGTCAAATTTAAGTTTTTTAGGATTCAATTGTCAAGATCGTTCCTAGTTTTTCAGCACTGTATAAGGGGTCTCAAATGACATATTTATTATTACTGTATATACATACCTCATAAATCAGATGCTGTTTATTGGAATTCTACAGAACAGTATTCTAAGGAAATTGTTTGATGGTATGTTTGCCCATGCTCAAAACTGAACTACTGTAATTTCATTATGAATCCAGCACGATTACATTTTCAAGCAGGTTAAAGCACTTTATCCAAAATCGAAGCACTTTTCAAACCCTGAAAACACTAAAATAAAATTCAAACATTTTCAACCGTGCAAGTCATTTGGTAGAACATTTCTGGAAAATGAAGTATATAACATTCAGGAGAAGTTCGACAATTTATTTAGAGAATATTTGAATGAGATAACAACAATAAACTGACAATTTTACTGAATAATAAAATTATTTTGCTGAAAACTAACAGGAAACTCACCTCTAGGATGTATTCGGTTGACTTGTCCGATTTGGATGCAACTCCTCTTAGCTCAATTCTTTCAACGTACACTAAGCAAAACAAAAGGAAAACAGAAGTTACTATAATATTAATAGGGCTAAAATCAACTTTTTAAATGAATGTGGTTCTTTCCATTCATCAAAAAAAATCATCGTCATTGTTTTTACAAAGAAATATAAAGCAGAACTACTGTTTTAGTAGCATCATCTTACATTGATAATAATAAATGTTTCTTAAGCCATAAGTCATCATATGACTATATGACCATATGACTGGGGACAGTAACAGTCTCCGAAATAAGACGCAAATTCAGAGTTACACATTAGGGGGTTATTAATTAGCAAATAACATAAATGTTACAAACATAAACAATAGGAGAGCAGGTTACATTGTTCATTTAAATACAGCCATTCAGAAGCACAGAATAGTACACTTACTGCACTCCAATGAAATGGTAAGGGTTATAATCTAATTAATACATATTAAACCTCTTTAACATTATTAAATGTACATGCTGAATCACTGATATTTGTAGGCTTGCACCGAGTCACAGTTCTATAGGTCAATTTGAGGTAATCTGCTGCTGCTTTCAGTACATGCCAATAAATGACATGTAAAATGGCATTCAAACTCACATTATTAGCATTTGACACTGAATAAAGCACATGGGGTGTACCTGAGGTGATCATTGTCAGTTTATCCTGTTGTTCGGCTGCAAGAAATAGAAGTCGTTTCTAAAATATTAGTTTCAGGTGTTGGTTAGGACAAAAATTCCTTCTATCGCATGCCGTTGCTTTTATTTAAAACACAACTTAAATCAGCCTTTGCTTGTGTCGTCAATCTGGCAAACTGCTTTTGTGTGTGTTTTGAACCAGGAATGTAATACCTAGTTCAACCACTAGGTGTCAAACTTACATACTGCCCTTTTAAAAGAGACACTGCTCGCTGCAGAGCCATTTGAGCTCCAGCGAGGGGGAGCTTGAGATTGAGCTCCTCCTCCTGTAAGCTGTTATAATGCGTACACCCACCTCACCCCACCCCTAACCCCAACCCCCAGTGACATCACTCGTAGAAGTGCAAGGAAGGAGGAGCTGGAGCTCAAGCTCCCCCTTGCTGGAGCTCAGCTCTGCCCAAGTGGCTCTGCAGTGAGCACCACTTGCTTTAAAAGGCATAACCACACAACAAAATCACCTAAAAACTTTAAAGAAAATATAAATAAAAACCAATTTCTAAAAATTGCAAAAGAATCTCAATGATACTAAAATAACACCGGTGGGCAGAAAAAGTTAGATTTTTTTTTCACATTTGCATTTCGAATAACAATATTTGGTTCCATGTAACTGAATGAGATGCACTGAATCCCAGAGACTAGAATAAGAATTAGACACAAACTCTCCTAAATGTATTGCGCTGGTATTATTGCAGACTGTTTTGGATTCTATTAGAGGAGAGGAGAATGAGAGAAAAATCCTCTGGAACTTAATAACCTCTCAGACGGTTTCTGGCAGGTTTCAACTCATTTCTGCATATTTAGCTGAGAAGGAAGAACCTGAGAGGCGAGAATTTAAGCCTTCGGGCGATTCATTTCACAACATAGTTTTGATGGTAAATCGGGGACTGCAAGACTTCAAGATGAAGTTCGAAACAGAGAGCATGATAAAAATGTTAGCAAAAACATCACAGAGTGAAAAGAGAGAAAGACAAAATACTATAAATGTACTGTTTTTCCCCCTGCATATACATTTACACGTTACACTGAATCACAATGGGACATTATTTTACATATGGGTCATTTTATTTATATATATGGAGTTTGTATGTTCTTCATGTGTTCGCGTGGGTTTCCTCCGCATGCTCCGGTTTCCCCCACAGTCCAAAGACATGTGGTACATGTGAATTGGGTAGGCTAAATTGTCCGTAGTGTACGTGTGTGAATGAGTGTGTATGGATGCTTCACAGAAATGGGTTGCAGCTGGAAGGGCATCCGCTGCGTAAAACATGTTCCTTCCGCTGTGGCAACCCCAGATTAATAAAGGGACTAAGCCGAAAAGAAAATAAATGAATGAATATATATATATATATATATATATGCTTCCCACACATAGACTTTAGTTGGGCGGGCCGCCCAGGTATATTAACGGCCACCCAAGTATATTTGGTGGTGACACATGAATAATACTACTAATACCAAAATGCATCCGACCGTAGTCCGGGATTCGGGTTTTACTCTCGCTTTTTAAAGTTGCCGTTAATTGTATGTGTTTTTGCATTACATTTTTGCAGATGACTGCACGCACACAGCCGTGAGAGAACATTTTAAAAGATAAATCATTTAATAAACGAATCTATATAAATATAAATTTTACTATGTACTAAGAGAGAACAAAATATACTGGCTGAAAAATATTTGTACACCATTAGAATTGGCTGATCAACTAATTTGCCTTATTTAAGTAATCTACACTTTTTATACTAATAATTAAATGGCCCCGTTTACACTAATATGTCTTAGTTTTAAAATGGCATTTTAGAACGAAAACGATCCACGTCCACACTGGCGTTTCATATAGCATTTCTGAAAAGCCCTCCATCCACACGATACTGCTGAAAATGCACTTCACATGACCACACACACACACAGAGGCATGCGCTGCAGTGTATGCGCACATCTAAACTCCAATTGTCAGCGGGTGACTCTTTGGTCTTTTGAATCAGGAAACGTGTCACAGCATCAGTACACTGCTTAAATATTTAGCTTTCATGCTTGTACTTGGTAATTTTAGTGAAAACTGTAGGTTGGTTGCTGCATCGACATCGCCCAACCCTACTTAAAGGGTCTACATTGGTACCTCAAAAGTATATATTAGTATGTAAAACATTTAAGAGGTACAATTTTGTATATTTTAGGTACTAATATATATCCCTATGGACCTTTTAGTTACAAATGTGTACCTTTTAAAGGTACCACCCCAGTGACAGCTCTAGTACCTTTGAGAGTGTAAATGTCATGCCAATAAAGCAACTTTAGAGAGAGAGAAAGAGAGAGAGAGAGAGAGAGAGAGAGAGAGAGAGAGAGAGAGAGAGAGAGAGAGAGAGAGAGAGAGAGAGAGAGAGAGAGAGAGAGAGAGCGAGAGAGAGAGAGAGAAGCGGCCTTTACCTGTTAGTGGGTGGACATGGCTCCTAAATAGCATAAATGTAAGAGAAATAGTGAATTTGTTTTATTCTAACAGCCTTTTAAAAATAAATTTACCCATTGAAAAGGTGTATAACAGTGGCATAATAAATAAAACTATAGTTAAAAATAGTTTGTCACATGAAGTTGACCATTTATGTACTGTGTTTATATATATTAACAAATATATTTTTTAATTATTTATTTATTTATTTATTTATTTAATAATTTATTTAATTAACAAATAATTTTAAATAATTTTTTTAATTATTATAATAATTATTAAATTAATTCAACAATATATTATCAATTTGTGCTTTATTTATAATCTATAATTTATTTATTATAATCTAATCTATCCTTTATTTATATATTCCTTTATTAGTTTAATTACAATAATAATCATGACTTTTATTCTATTATTATTCAAAAAAGTTAACTAAATAATAAAACAGACCATTTTTATGCTTTTTTTTATGTATAAATTCATTTTGTGAATTTAATTAGGTAACTAATAATTAAAAATGAATAAAAAATTTAATTTTGAACATCAAAAAGGACATCTCCCACCCTCACATTTTCATTCTTACTGAAGTGACTAGCTTTAGTTTGTACACACAAGCAAGCAGGAACACATCCGGACTTCTGCTCACCGAAAACATGAGCGAATGTGTTAAATATACCCTGCAGAGTCAGCACTTCCTGTAGTGTGTGTGTGTGTGTGTGTGTGTGTGTATGTATGTGTGTGTGTGTGTGTGTGTAAAGAGAAAAACAGAGTGAGACAAGACGGAATGGAATTCTGACTTCTACACATCACAACAAAAGAGCCCAAAGTACCAGATCACTTCAAATTCTCCCATTTGTTCAGATTTCAACCAATTCAAAAGCAGATGCAAAACATAAAGTGACGGCCCCACAAAAAAAAGAAACATTTTCTGACTTTAGACGTCTTTTAAACATCTCATCCTTGTCCTGATCTGGGACAGGCGAGTGTGAGCTCATCTGGAATGTTCTGGAGAGGAGTTTTTTCCCCTTCGGCAAAGAGAAAAGCCTGTCTGCTCCTCCCAAACCGCCCACCAAAGCCCTCATTACGCTGTGTTTTTATATGTGCGTTTGTGCACCGCCGAGTGAAAGTGAACCACAAAGCCAAAGAGAGGTCACAGCCAGAGGACCAACACATTTGTGAAGTGGTTTGAGTCGACAATCACAGCGCAGGCGAATGAAGATGAATGTGTGAAGTACTAATGGGATGAGACGCTCAGCACCTTTCAGTTTAAAAAGCGCATATTTTATCCCTATTCATGAAAGCAAATATCTAGTGTCTCTAAACTTTTATTCAATTCAATTCATGTTTATTTATATAGCGCTTTTACAATGTAGAAGAGTTGAAGTTCAGAGTTGAAGTTCAGTTTAGTTCAGTTCAGTGTGGTTTAAATTTCACTGCTGAAAGTCCAAACTCTAAAGAGCAAATCCATCGATGCGCAGCTCCACAAGTCCCAACCAAACAAGCCAATGGCGACAGTGGCGAGGGACAAACTTCACCAATTGATGAAAGTGAAGGAAAAAAAAAATCTTGAGAAAAACCAGACTCAGTTGGGCACGGCCATTACTCCTCTGGCCAAACATCCTGTGCGGAGCTGCTGTCTAGGTGCCGGAATGTGCTCTATTTGGTTGTGAGTGAAAGTTTTTACACGTGTTCTTTTAAATGCAAAATGAGCATTTGTTAAAAATGTGTGCAGAGCCTTCACACCATTTTTTCCATTTCATTTTCTTCTGCTTATCCGGAGCCGGGTCGCGGGGGCAGCAGTCTCAGGAGAGAACCCCTGACTTCCCTTTCCCCAGACACTTCCTTCAGCTCCTCCAGGGGGATCGAGGCGTTCCCAGGCCAGCCAATAGACATAGTCCCTCCAGCGTGTCCTGGGTCTTCCCTGAGGCCTCCTCCTGGTGGGACATGCCTGGAACACCTCCCATGGTAGGCATCCAGGAGGCATCCGAAACAGATGCCCGAGCCACCTCAGCTGGCTTCTCTCGATGTGGAGGAGCAGCCGCTCTACTCCAAGCTCCTCTGGCGTGACAGAGCTCAATAAGGGTGCACCCTGCCAACCTGCGAAGGAAACTCATTGTGTATCTGAGATCTTGTCCTTTCGGCCATAACCCAAAGTTCATGACCATAGGTGAGAGTAGAAACGTAGATTGACCGGTAAATCGAGAGCTTTGCCTTTCGGCTCAGGTCCTTCTTTACCAAAACAGACCAGTACATCGACCACATTACTGCTGCCGCTGCACTGATATGCCTGTCAATCTCACGTTCCATCCTTCCCTCACTCGTGAACAAAACCCCAAGATACTTAAACTTCTCCGCCTGTGGTAAGGACTTTCCTCCAACTTGGAGATGGCAAGCCACCTGTTTCTGGTGGAGCACCATGGCCTCGGACTTGGAGGTGCTGATTCTCATCCCAGCCACGTCACACTTGGCAGCAAACCATCCCAGCGCATGCTGAAAGTCCATGTCTGATGAAGCCAACAGAACAACATCATCTGTAGAGGTGTGAGCCTACACTAGTCTCACGGTTCGGTTACGATTTTCATGCCATCGATTCTCTTCAATTTGATATCTCGGTGCATCATGGTGCATTGACGATGCTTTCCATACACAATTTTATATTTTCACAGCACAACAATTCTTTGTCCTCTAATATAAGCAGTCAGATATATGAACTATACCTCTTTTTGAATGTGTCAAACAAAACTCAAGTAATGCACAGAACACCATGAGCATTTAAAGCAAATAAACAAACGTAAATATTATTCCACTTGCTTTTTAAGCATTGTCAAGCGAGTTGTTAAACACCTATGATTGGTCATGCGCTCAACAGAAAAGGCTGCGATTGGCTCTAACGCTCTGTTCACCGATGAGTGACACTGATAAACAGATCCATGATAGTCACGAAGGAGAAAACTCGCTCTGCAAACTCGCTCGCTCTTGTCTGGATCAACAAGTATCAGATTAGTTACTTAAAAAAAAAAGGAACAAGTTAATTTTACTTTTAAAACACTAGTAAACCCATTGACTTAACTTTTAACTTTTTTAATTATTAAGTTTGTTTACTTAATAATTATAAGGCAAGGAGTTTACTCTCTTTTTAAGTAAAATCAACTAATTTCTTTTTACAGTGTACATGCTGTTCTGACAGAAACAACAAAACAAGTACATTCCTCACAAAGCCAAAATGTCTGGAATCACTAATTACAGCAATTACATGTTCAAAAAAGATTCAGACAATAATGGAAAAGAAAAGCCTACAAATTTTAGACTGATTCATGACAATTCTGAACAGTTTATCTCATTCACACTGCCAGTGGCATGCAATGAAAATGTGTCACAATCCCATTCATTTCAATGGAGAGCTGGCGACCATTTGTGACAGAATGTAGGCATGGCAAACTAAGGGAAATGTACAAAAATCTTCAGAAATGTTAAACTTTATGCAAATAAAAACTGACTTTCACAAGCGATTCAGAATGATGTAGGATGAGGGTGAATTCATTTAGGTGTTCCAGCTGGTAGCCATTGGTACTTGCTTTGTTGACTAGAGTCTGAATGGTTTACTGAAACAAGACAGACCAGCGTTGTATTTTTGTTGAAGATATATAGCCGCAATAGGAAAAAGAACCTTTTCCTCACTTAAAGTTCACATTAATTAATTTATGTACCAATTTCCCTCAAATGTTTGTTTTTAGTGGCAGTGTCAATTCTTTGTATACATGAAGTTGGATTTATACTATCGCCTTGCTCCGCTATGCAAGCATCCACTGACTGCGCAAGTTGTAGAGGCTTTTTTTACATTTTAAGCCTTTGTAGAAGTATTTGTTTCAACAGAAGACAACTCTAATTAAATTCGAAACAGTCATTTTTAAACAAATTGATTATATGTAAACTGAATAAGTATATATTCAAGCAAACTGTGTGCTTAATGTAAAACTTTATATACAATAAAAAATAATAATAATAATTTACTAAAAAGTCTTGGACAATCTGTACACAGAATATATGTATTGTTGTTCCTCCAAGGTGCAAAAAAAACATAACAAAAGAACTTATTATCAGCCAGCTGTCTTGGATTCCTAAAGATGTTGGTACATGCACATTCACCAGATCGGCCAGAAACTCAAAGCACACCTCTTGCAAAAATGATGTCGCATGCACCTAAAGCAAACTTCTGCCGAAAGCTGTGTTGACGCCACATTTGCCACGTGTCAAGTATAAATCACCATTAAGACTTGCTTCATAACATCATCCATAAACATAACTAGGCAGCCAGTAGTAGGGATGCCCACTTGCAACTTATTATTATTATTATTATTAAGGATTATTAGTACGATTCTTTTATTGTTACAGAAAATATAAAATGTCATCTGACTATGTGTGAATAATAAATAAATATAGACATAAATTCGGGTGAATTGAGTAGGCTAAATTGTCCGTAGCGTATGAGTGTGAATGAGTGTGTATGAAAGGGCATCTGCTGCGTAAAACATATGCTGGATAAGTTTGCCGTTCATTCCACCATGGCGACCCCAGATTAACAAAGGGACTAAGCAGAAAAGAAAATGAATGAATGAATGAATGAATGAATGAATGAATGAATATGATGGGAAGGTTACAAGTCCTGGGATCCAGTGGCTGCCCACTACTTCTGGTGTGTTTTCAAGGTGTGTGTTTTCATTGCTTGTGTGTCTGCGTTAAAATCCGAGTATGAGTCAACATACTTGGCCACGTCATGATTTTCCTTTCTTTAGCTTTAAATATTATTGTTACTGTCATCTTTATTTTAATTACAATATAACAATCGGTGTAATATAAAGAAATTGCAGCAGTAAAATCACTCTCCTCTCCCTCCTCTGACCTTTCACTGCAGGCATCACTGCACTCTTCAACCTTCACGCTCTGCACAGGTGCATTATGGGTACCCACCTGCCACCTCTCCTGCCCTCAACATGAGCTTTCAGCACTGAGCCCTAATAATTCATGGATCTGCACAGCTGCTGCTGACCTGAACAAGCTGCTGTCCTTTCTTTATTGCTTCATCTGCTACTACATAGAAAACCCACAACCCGTTTTAAATTGTTCTGACTTCACCTAAATATGTCTAATCTGCTGAGGATTGGTGTAATAGTTGAGCAATAAAGAAAACCACTCATGATTAAGTCATTTGTGTTTTGTTACCAAACTTTTGAGTGACTGTTAAAAGTCTTTGAAATGCAATTCAGTCATTTCCTTTTCCTTTCATTCCTTTTCAAAGTCAACATCCTGTCAGGCCAATTCAAGCATCCTGAAATCGCTCATGAAAAGTCATGACTCGGGAAGAGGAACTTTGTATTTTCTAAGAAAACTCCAGAATAAGGTGCTGTAATACTTCTGCTCTCAGTCAAGGGACTATTCTGACAGGATTACTTTAGTAAATGATGTAAATCGTGTAATGAAAGTGAACAGGACTGAATAAAAATCCTCAGTGTTGGACAGTATCGTCGCTACAAGTAGTGACGCTACTAGCTTAACTACATTTCTCAGTAGCAAGGTGGTAGCGTCGCTACTTTCTAAATCAAATAGCTTTCTTTAGTTATATTGTTTTAGTGGTTTGATATGAAGTGACACGTAGTCAAATATTTCGCCGAACAGATCAGCCACTTTTGACGCTCATAAACAATCATAAAGTCCTCGTGCTGTAAAAATCATCAGTGTTGGGCAGTATCGTCGCTACAAGTAGTGACGCTACTAGCTTAACTACATTTCTCAGTAGTGTGGCGGTAGCGTCGCTACTTTCTAAATCAAATAGCTTTTCAGTAGCGAAGCTATTTAATTAGTCAAGTAGCGCAGTAGCGTCCACAAAGCTACATTTACCGATCGCAGATCAATAAGTGATGGCATTGACATTCATGGAGCTGTGAGGCCGGTGTCTAGCCGATGAAAATAAATCCATATGATGGCGAGAATAACGATTTCGAATGAATGACTATCGGTAAATCCATTTGCGCAACTTTGTGGACTTATAGGTGTGCTGGTGTAAATATGGGGTGTGTTAAGGCATATTGTTGGCGTATTGCTATTTTGACAAACTGAAATAGACTGCGCCACTGACCAACTGAAAGCTGGTCTAAAGTCCAGCACAGAGCACGTTAGTTATGCGCCTATGCAGGTCCAAACGCTTACACACTACTTAATATATACAGGAGGTACAGCAAAACACAAATATCTTTAAATATGAAAAAAATTTTAAATTATGTTACAAAAATTATTATTTTCTACATAAATATAAAACCACTACCTCCATGCCTTGTTCATCTCGGGGGGCTTTTTCAGTTTATTCATGACAATTTGTTTTTGTATAACGTTATTATTAGTAGTAGTAGTATTTATTATGAATATTTATATTATTTTTAATAAAAAGTTAAGATTTTTCCACCTGTCTGCGCCAGTGGTGTAGTGGTTAGTGCGTCGACACATGCACTCCGGTGCTCACGGCTAGTTCGATTCAGCCTCGCGGTCCTATGCCGATCATTCCCCTCTCTCTGCTCCCCATGCTTTCCTGTCAATACTCTCTACTGTCCTCTCAAATAAAGGTGAAAACCCCAGACAAATAATTATTAACAAAAAAAAAAAAAAGAAAAGATTTGTCCACCTGTCAGGTTTTGGAGACGCATGCATCACCATATGGGGCATAAGAATAGAACATGTGTTTGGATATAACTTTTTGACCACACTTCGTTATTATTGTTCATTTAGTTGTTTGCTGGAAATTAGAACTGAATTTAGAAATAGTTTTGAAACAAATCTTTGAGTTTAACAAATGAAATTAACTATGTGGGCTAATGGATGTCTTCAGTGGAGTGCATACAACACCATTTGCTTATCCACGAAAGTAAAGGAGTAAAGAGTAAAAGTAAAGAGAGTAAAGAGGCTGAACGGAAAAGGCTCATTCTTTATCCTCTCGCTGCAGATGGTCTATTGAACTGTTTTCTCACTAGTGAAGCGTTTAGTATTTCAGCTTACAAAGTCCACCATGTAAATAGCAAATGCGCCATGGTGCGACGCAACTGACTCTTAAAAGTAATGGGAGATGAGACTGATTAGTTTAATATGCTCAAAACACACCCTTAACTCAATAAGAGAATAAGAACAACCCTGTTAAACCATGTGCCGCAGCACAAACAAATTTTTCCCATTCTTAAAATAGCAAAAGTGGTTTCGGACACACCCTTTTTTTCGGACACATGCTTTTGCGCCATGTGCTTTAGACTTTGTGCCTAGATCATTAAAATAGAGCCCTAAGAATGTGTTTTCATTTTTTATTAATTTCATCTTTCTTCTTTTGATTCATACCATAAAAGTTAAAACTATAGTGCAAAACTGCATCTTATACACAGTTATTATCAAATAAAACACAAAATATAATGGCATTCACTATAAACAGTGAGAATTATATTATGGGGAGAGAAAAAAAATGTCAGAATTAAGTTAGCAGCAAATCCTTTAAATGTAACCGGTCACCAGAACAAGTTAGAAAATTCTGAAATTGCAAAGTTTCATTTTTCTGCGATAAACATTGCAATATAAATACAGTTTCACAAGATAAATAGCTCTATTTGTCAGTTTTCTGGAGAGTCTAACACTATTCAGGTACAGTAATAACAATGCAAAAAATGCTTTTCTTACTTTGCAATTTGCATTGTTCTGTTTCTAGTCCATTTTTGAGATCAAGTAAAAATACCTATGAAGAAATAACTCAAAATAAAGAGTTTTTCCTCAAAATGACCTGCCATTAGGGTAAAATAATCTTGTTTTCACTTTGAAATGTAGATATTTGGACTAGAAACAAGGCAAAAAAAATCAATAAGGTTTTTTGCACAAATTCTGTATGACTAATTAAATATAATATAAATAATATAATATATATAAATTAAATAACCTTTGTTAAACCTCCAAACATCATAATTTTTGTATGCCCAAATGTTATAAACTCTTATGAAATGCTCTTTAAAACACATGAAGATATTACAAATTCACTCTATTATCATTAAACTTAGCAGTAATGCTACAAACCATGTGCTCTGTGGATCCTGGTCAACTATAATTCAGACTCAACATTGCATATCTTGCGATGTGACTATTGCACACTAAACATAGACAGAATTAACATGTTTGAGTGAACTACCCCTTTAAAGTGCCCTAAAAGTTGTCTTCCCACTGCATTGACACAGAAACTCCTCTCACCATTTCTATACTTTTTTAACGCACACAAACACATACTCTACTCTCTGCACTCTGTATACTTTGAATGCCCCATGGCTTGCAGTTGGCAAATACCTGATGTCAGGCCAGATAATCCGAGGCTCTGCCATTCTCACATCTCTAGCGAACACTACACTTCACTCATAGTATACAGACACAACCGCTATACACACAGATAGTAGACAAGCAAATGTAGATTCATACACATGCATTTTTATTAATGATTTCACAATCCAGAGTGTTGTGAATGGATTAATGGTAAATAGATGAGAAAAGTTTGATGATAAACATTTATCAGGGTATAATCGAGAGTGAAACTCAATACCTTTTTAAAGACTCTTTGCATACATTTTAAGATCTCGCTGCCACATTAGGTTTCAACTATTTAAACAATGTGACGCAAAACAAGAAAGTTACTGTTGCACTGATCTGAAAATAGCAACACATCACAGCATACATGTTTATGACAGGTCCCTTAGACTTTCTAGATATAAAAAATTACTGTGTGATTTTCAGTGTTGGGCAAGCTACTTGAAAAATGTAGTAAGCTAAGCTATTAGCTCCTCTACTTAAAATGTAGCTCAACTACATTAAGGGCCTACTCACACTATGCTATCCGAACCGTGCCCACTCACACACAAGCATACCGCGCCAAAACCCAAGTAAACCGCGCTCTGGCACACCTCTTCCAACCTGGCCAGGGCCGGCCAAGTGAACCGTGCCTGAGATCGATTCAGAGCACTCACACTTCTCAAACGATCCGGGAAATGGGCCTGGAGCACCCGGAGGAAACCCACGTGAACACGGGGAGAACATGCAAACTTCACACAGAAATGCCAAAGGACTCAGCCGAAGTTTAAACCAGCGACCTTCTTGCTGTGAGGCGATGACGCTACTCACTGCACCACCCCAATTTACACAAATTTAAAATGTAATTTGTTACATTACTGCGTTACTTAAAAATGTCATTAGAATAATGTAACGCATTGTAAAATAGCATTTAAAACTTTTTTATTCTTTTTAGGGGCCTTAAATTTCTCTAAATTGATTTATCAACTTTTTTAAGATCCCATAGACACTGTTTATATTGGCTTGATAAATGGTGTGTTCAACTAATTTCGGTCAGATTGTATTTATGAGTTTAACTCAGGTGTACGCCACCACAAATCATAATTCTGAGTGTAACACTCAGTATACAATATTTTTCAGCATAAAATATGACAATTGAGTTTGCTAGAATCTTTCTAACCTGCATTAACATGTTGCTAACATGAGTTAGCACATTGTTAGCATGTACTGTATATGCCCATTTCTAACATTTAGCAAGTTGCTAGCATGAATAAAATGCAGGTTTCAGAGCTCATCACAGTACAGAAACTGCATTAGTGAAAATAACCAACGATTTACTCTTAGCTGCTGACCAAGGGTGCATCTCGCTATTAGTTCTACTCGATCTTAGTGCGGCATTTGACACCATTGACCATGGTATCCTTATTAATCGCTTAAAGTCTACAGGTGTCCAGGGACATGCCCTACAATGGTTTAAGTCATACTTATCTGACCGTTACCAGTTTGTAAATATAAATGGACAGCCTTCACAAATCAGCCCAGTAAAATACGGGGTGCCTCAAGGATCAGTTTTAGGCCCTTTACTGTTTACAATATACATGCTACCCCTGGGAGACATTATTAGAAGACATGGGATCAGCTTTCACTGCTATGCAGATGATACTCAATTATATATTTCAACTAAACCTGACGAGACGTCTAATCTGTCCAAGCTAACTGAGTGTATTAAAGATGTTAAAGACTGGATGACCAACAATTATCTTCTCTTAAACTCAGACAAAACAGAATTATTACTTATTGGGCCTAAATCCTGTACACAGCAGATCTCACAACTCGACCTACAATTAGAGGGATACAAAGTTAGCGTTAGCTCTACTATAAAAGATCTGGGTGTCATATTAGACAGCAATTTAACTTTTAAAAATCATATTTCCCATGTCACAAAAACTGCTTTCTTTCATCTGAGAAATATAGCTAAGTTACGAAGTATGCTATCCATCTCAGATGCAGAAAAGCTAGTCCATGCTTTTATGACTTCTAGGCTGGACTACTGTAATGCTCTGTTTGCTGGCTGCCCAGCATCCTCTATTAACAAACTTCAATTAGTACAAAATGCAGCTGCCAGAGTTCTAACCAGGTCTAGAAAATTTGATCACATCACCCCAATTTTATCCTCCTTACACTGGCTGCCTGTTAAGTTTCGTATTGAATTTAAAATATTGCTTCTTACATATAAAGCTTTAAATAATCTAGCTCCTGTTTATCTAACCAATCTTCTGTCTCGCTACAATCCAACTCGCTCTTTAAGATCTCAAAACTCAGGGCTTCTGGTAGTACCTAGAATAGCAAAGTCGAGTAAAGGAGGTCGAGCCTTCTCATTTATAGCTCCTAAACTCTGGAATAGCCTTCCTGATAACGTCCGAGGCTCAGACACACTCTCCCAATTCAAAACTAGATTAAAGACCTATCTGTTCAGTAAAGCATACACTTAGTGCACCACTTAGGGGGCTTCTACACAGGTTATGCATCTTGCTGATATACACTGTGAACATCAGCTACGCTAATTATTTTCTTTATTCTCCATTTCCACCTGGGGATACTCTTCCCGAGGCCCCCAGACTATGCAGAGTCACTGATTCGATCCAAGACCAACGACGAGATGATCCCAAGGTTTCCATATCCTGGACCTGGCCGAATCCTGAGCAGCTACTGCGATGGTCATGGAGGAGTGGAGAACATGAGACTGTTTCCTATGACGCTCCAGAGACAGACGAGTCTTCGCTGAGGCCAGCTTCCAGCCTCCGCCACTGAGACTGCAGCTCTGCACAAGACGTTTGGCCAGCGGAGAAATTAAAATGGTCGTGCCCAACTGAGTCTGGTTTCTCTCAAGGTTTTTTTTTTCTTCACTTCCGCCTTTAGTGAAGTTTTTTTTCCCTCTCCGCTGTCGCCACTGGCTTGCATGGTTCAGGATCTGTAGAGCTGCGCATCGATGGATTTGCTCTTCAGTGTTTGGACTCTCAGTAGTGATTATTAAACCACACTGAACTGAGCTAAACTGAACTGAACTTGAACACTACAAACTGAACTACACTGTTCCTATTTACTGTGACCTTTTATGTGAAGCTGCTTTGACACAATCTACATTGTATAAGCGCTATACAAATAAAGGTGAATTGAATTGAATTGAATTGAATGCTTATGTGGATACTGAAAAACTGTTTGCTATTTTATTAAATACAGTTGAAGTCAGAATTATCAGCCCCCTGAATTATTAGCACCCCTGTTTATTTTTTCCACCAATTTCTGTTTAACCGAGGGAATTTTTCCAACTCATTTCTAAACATAATAGTTTTAATAACTCATTTCTAATAACTGATTTATTTTATCTTTGCCATGATGACAGTTATTAATATTTGACTAGATGTCTTTCAAGACACTTCTATACAGCTTAAAGTGACATTTAAAGGCTTAACTAGGTTAATTAGGTAAACTAGGCAGGTTAGGGTAATTAGGCAAGTTATTGTATAACGATGGTTTGTTCTGTAGACTATCGAAAAAATATAGCTTAAAGGGGCTAATAATTTTGACCTTGAAATGGTTCTTAAAAAATAAAAAAATGCTTTTATTCTAGCCGATAAAAAACAAATAAGACTTCCTCCAGAAGAAAAAATATTATCAGACATACTATGAAAATTTCCTTGCTCTGTTAAAGATCATTTGGGAAATATTTAAAAAAGAAATAAAATAGCATGTACTGTATATGCTTGTAGCAAGTTGCTAGCATAAATCTCCTGAATGCTTCTTTCTATTTTATTAAATATATGCCATTTATTTCCTGTGATTAGTTACTTTCGATCACAAAAAAAACATATTTTGAGTTTCATAGGGCCCAAAATGGTAACATTTACCAGACAAACATTAAAAACTGACCATTTTAGAATTTAAGATGGTGAAAATGTCTGTTATCTTGTGAGATTCCATGAGGAACAGCTGTTTTCACCATCTTTGAACTTGGTGATGTAAAAAAAAAAAACAGATTTATAAAGTTGATATCTAATCAGAGTCAAGTACGTTAGATTAAAGCCAACCAATATTTTGGATATTTGCATGTCGGTACATGAAGCTTTGTGAAATGTTAGTTAGTTTGTGTGTTGGGGTGTTTGTATAAATATTTGTGTATGTCTGTATGTGTATGTGTATGTGTATGTGTATGTGTGTGTGTGTGTGTGTGTGTGTGTGTGTGTGTTGACGGATGCCTGAAGCTCGAGCTGAAGGCATGCGG